>NC_133656.1:62571273-62871325 GCF_009905375.1 Apium graveolens
AGTAGACATGGAGAGAGGACTGCAAATTTGCTAGGAATGGTACACACAGATGTATGTGGACCAATGTCTAAGCAAGCCATGGGTGGATTTTCATACTTCATTACTTTCATAGATGATAGATCTGGATTCGGATATGTGTTTGATTAAACACAAGTCTGAGGCCTTTGAAAGGTTCAAAGAATATAAGTATGAAGTGGAGAAACAACCAAACATAGTATTATAACTCTTCGATCAGATCGAGGTGGTGAATACTTTAATGGAGTGTTTCTAGATTATCTCAAAGTAAATGGTATAGTCTCCCAGTAGACTCCTCCAGATTGGTATCTGAAAGGAGAAATCGAACTTTGTTAGACATAGTTCGATCCATGATGAGCTATGCAAATCTTCCAGTATTCCTATGGGGTTATGCATTGGAAACCTCAGCATATTTACTGAATAAGGTGCCTTCCAAAATCTGTTCCTCAAACTTCGTATGAGATATGGAAAGAAAGGAAACCGAGTCTTAAACACGTTAAGATTTGGGGATGTCCAGCTTATGTCAAGTAAGTTGACCCAGATAAGCTGGAATATCGATCCGTAAAATGTAGTTTTGTGGGATATCCTAAAGAGACTATAGGGTATTACTTTTGCACCGATCATCGGGTGTTTGTCTCCAGACATGCTACCTTCTTGGAAAAGGAGTTTATCCTTGAAGGAAACAGTGGGAGAAAAATTGAACTTGATGAAGTTCAAGAAGCACAAACTACTACGGATCAAGTGGAAACACCTGTTCTGACTGAACAACCTTTTGTGTAACAGCCCATTCATAGATCAGGGAGAGTGTCTCGCCAACCTGAGAGGATTATGGCCTTGTCATTGAGAATGACAATGAGCTGACAATCATTTGATGATGACGACCCTGTGACCTATAATGAGGCTATGAGTAGTGTTGACTCAGAGAAATGGCATAGTGCCATGAAATCCAAAATGGAATCTATGTATACGGTATACAAAAGATAGATTATAGCAGATGGCCAGATGGAGACCTATAAGGCCAGGCTTTTGGGAAAAGGATTCAAACAAAGGCAATGGATTGACTTTGATGAAACTTTTTACATGTAGCCCTGTTAAAATCAGTTCGGATTTTGCTTGCGATTAATGTGGTTTAAAGCAAGCTTCTCGTAGATGGAACATCCGTTTTGATGAGACAATCAAAGAGTTTGATTTTATCAAAAACGTAGATGAACCATGTGTCTACAAAAGGGTTAGTGGGAGCGCGATAACATTTCTTGTATTGTATTGAATTAGAGATGACACACATAACAACATAGCAGACCCACTCACAAAGCTACTTTTTAAAAGTCACTTTGATCGTCATAAAGATGAGATGGGTATTAGATACCAGAGTGATTGGCTTTAGTACAAGTGGGAGATTGAAAGGAATATGTCCTAAGTCCAATCATGTATTAGGATTTAGGAATAACTTTTATGTAATCTGTTTTGATTTCATTGATATTAATAAAGACTTGTTTTGTTTTTATTACGGGCTTTATCTATTTAAGTGTTTAAATAAGATATACCATAGTTTAGAGTAAAGCTTTTTATGGATTATGATGAGATCATAGTAGTGAGACCTAAAAAGATGATAACTCTGAACTTAAATAGTTCCTGGTCGTAGGATTACTAACTGGTAATTAATAATCCGCAAAGATCGGTACATACTATGCTTGCTTCATTATGAAGGATGTCTGTTCTCATAGACATTTGTGTGGTGACACTATAGCTAGTATGTAGGTGCTTATTATGGAATAAGTTCACTGAACATGACTCGCACAGCTGAACAACTGATGGAGTTCACTCACGTGTCAGCAGTTGTTCACTTAGTGATAGTTGTACAAGTATCCTTAGACTTGAGGTCATCATAGTCATCTTGTGTACACTGAACTATGCTTTGGTTTAGTTCTTAGTCTCTAGGGACAATTATTAGGGCTCTTCTGGGTATAGGAATTTGTACACGAAGATAGTGTATGATCAATAAAGGATCTACCCCTTCTAGTGAAGGAAGCGAATGTTCAAGGCTGATCCACTTATGCTAGTTCAGGAATCTCTGGCCAGAGTAAATGAAATTAGAAAGGAGTTTCTAATTTGCATAGAACTATGCATAGTAAATGGTAAGCAAGTGATTGAATTAGATAGGCTTTACACGAGATCCATGCCTTGTATTTAATCGGGACATTGTAGGGTAGAAGGAGTTTATTGTACGGTAACTATTCACTGACATGTTCTTGGTATTCTAAGCAGTGAATTCATATTATCCGGATAGTCGCGATATGTTGAGAAGCATCACTCACGATGTAGAATAAATGTGATTAATTAATTAATCATATTTAATAAATTAGAGAATTTATATAAATAATGATAAAATAGTTTTATTATTATTTATTTCTACTACCGGCTTAATATTGAACCTACAGGGTCACACCATAAAAAGAGAATGATTTATTGGTGGAGGAATTAATTAATAATGGTTAATAATTATTTATTTGTGAAATAAATAATTGATTGGCAAATTTAATAATTGATTAAATGAGATTTAATTGATTATAAATTAATTAAGAAAAGTTCTTAATATTATTAATTAAGGATTTAATTTTTGGAAAATAAATCAAGAGAGAGAATTATTTCTAAAGTGTTTAGAAAAAGGATTAATAATTAAAAGGTGTTTTAATTATTAATGAGAATAATAAATGGGATAATAATAATAATATTTATGGGAAAATTTCAGCTGAAAATTTTGCCTATAAATACACTATTATAGACCCTATTTTATTCTAACCCCAGAAACCCAAAAGTTTCAGAAAACCAAATTCTCTCCACCTCCTCCTCCTCCTAAAAGTCGTTTTCTTGGTGGATACCGGTGGAGTGCTTCACACTTGAGGAGCAACTGCTAAGGATCTCTGATCGTTGTCTCCGAATTATTTTAAAAGGTTAGATTCGATCCCTCGAATTTTTATTCACGATTTATATGCTTTTATTTGGATTTTGTATGTGTAAAAGTGTTTTTCCACGCCCCGCTGCGTTTAAAAATCCAACAGTTAGGACATGCATCATTTAGATCAGTGAAGTCCACATACATCCTCCATTTTCTATTGGCCTTCTTCACCATTACAGGGTTTGCTAACCACTCTGGAAACTGAATCTCCTCAATGAAACCAGCCTCCAATAGCTTCTCCACTTCCTGTTTTATAGCTTCTTGCCTTTCTGGAGCAAAACTTCTTTTCTTTTATTTCACTATCTTCCGATTTGGGTCCACATTCAGCTTGTGAGTAATCAGTTCCGGGTCTATGCCTGGCATATCAGGTGCTGACCATGAAAAACGTCACTATTTTCTTGCAAAAATTTCACCAACTTCCCTCTAAGGGGCTCCTCGAGCGTTGCTCCAATAAAAGTCACCTTCCCAGGATCTTCGGAGGCTAAAGGAATTAAAACCAAGTCTTCTGTTGGCTTTCCTCTTTTCTCATCATTCTCTCGGCTATCCAGATCTTCAATAGGAAGAACCTGCCCCCCAACTCCATCTGCGCTCAAAGAGGCCACATAACAGCTTCTAGCCATTTTTTAGTCTCCGCTCTCTTCTCCGATCCCTTCCCGGGTAGGAAACTTCATAACTCAATGGTAGGAGGAAGGGACTGTCTTGAAGGCGTATATTCCTGTTCTTCCCATGATAGCGTTGTAAGTCGAACTAGCCTTCACCGCCATGAAGTCCAACATCTGAGTTGCTTGCCTTGGTTCCTGTCCAATGGTTATTGGCAACTTGATTATCCCTTCTACGGGGCACTCCACTCTCGCAAACCCATATATTGGCATATCGGTTGGGGTCAGTTGGGAGCCATTATATCCCATTCTCAAAAAGGTGACATGGAGCAAGATATCCACTGAAGCACCATTATCCACAAGGACCCTTCTCACTGGGTTGTTCCCTATAATCGGGGTTATGGCCAACGGGTCGTCATGGGAAAATTTCACACCCTCCAGATTGGCATCATCAAAAGACATTGTTACTCCTGTCCTGACCCTCTTCGGGGCTTCCCCAACAATATGCATAACTTCTCGAGCATATACTTTCCTGGAGTTCTTGGATAACCCAGCAGCAGTTGGTCCTCCAAAAATTGTGTTGATCACAGGTCCTCGGGGGCGCGGTCCTCTGAAGATTGTATTTATCACCGATCCCCTAGGTTGGGGATTTCGCCCCTGATCATCTTGATTTCTCCTTCAGTCATCAAAGTTTCTTCTCACGTTGCTGCTTCTATCCCCTCCTTCTCCAGTGTATTTGTTCAATCTTTCTTTTCGAATGAGGAACTCAATTTCATCTTTCAGCTGTCTACACTCATCGGTGTCATGACCAACATCTTTGTGAAATCTGCAATACTTGCTTTTATCTAGCTTTGCAGGATCAGCCTTCAAGGGCTTAGGCCAACGAATATCTCTATCTTTCTCGATTTCCATCAAGATCTGGCTTCTAGGAGCATTCAACTTAGCGTATTCAGTGAACTTTTGCCCAGGTCCTCCCTTCTTGGGGTTTGAATCAGTGTTTTGCTCGGTTCTAGGATCTTGTCCTTAGCGATATACTCTAGATCAGTTTTCCACTTCTTGCCTCCAGTGGGCTCATTACTCACTACGGTCTTCCTTCTTGGGGTTTGAATCAGTGTTTTGCTCGGTTCTAGGATACTTGTCCTTAGCGATATACTCTAGATCAGTTTTTCGCTTCTTGCCTCCAGTGGGCTCATTACTCACTACGGTCTTCCTCATGCTCTCTTCCATCTTGATGTACTTCCCTGCCCTATCCCGGAGCTGCAACATGCTTTCAGGGGGGCGTTTGGCCAAGGACATCTTGAAAAACTCATCCCAGGTTCTTTGTTACAGTGCTATCATGGCTACCTTATCATTAAGGTCTGGGACTTTTAAAGTCTCCTTTGTGAAACGATTCAGGTAGTCTCTCAAGGATTCCCTTGTTCCCTGCACAATGCTCATAAGAGATGCTGAACTTTTCTCATGTACTCTCCCACTGATGAATTGCTTAATAAAAGCCTGACTTAATTCTCTGAACGAACCAATAGGGTTTGGAGGCAAATGACTATACCACCTTTGAGCCATACCCAACAGGGTTTGAGGGAAGGCCCGACACTTAATAGCATCTTTCACGGGCTGCAACATCAGTGCATTAGAGAATGTCCTAACATGATTAGCGGGATCTCCCGTGCCATCATAAGCTTTGATAGTTGGCATCTTGAACTTCCTTGAGATATGGGCATTCATTATTTCTTGAGTGAAGGGTGGAGTAGGATCATCAGGATCTCTAAGGGGAAGAAGATTGCTTGGATCAGCCCTTGGGACAACAGCCCTCCTCTGCACTGGACCATCCAGGTCTATGATAGGAGGAGGATTTCTCCCCCTAGGAGGTACTGGGGGTCTGGTGGTCTGGTGCGCCTCCAAGTCGCGCCTCAGCCTTTGAATCTCAGCCTCGTGAGCCCTGATCCTTTCCTGCACTTCTTGGAGATTCGTCCCTTGGGTGCTTTGAGGGCGTTGGCTACCATCAGCCATCGGCACTTTGCCAGCACGTCTCCTTCTTGGGGCTACTTCATCATCCGAAGATTCGGAGTCTCTCTCAGTGTAAGGACCAGAAAATTCTTGATCCTCGGGGATAGGAGCCAAACCTCGTATGTATGGGGGCGAACGCCCTCATGCTTCACTCCGTCCAGCATGTCCACTTCCTCCAACCTCGGGTTAAAGGGGCATCTCATAAGGGGGGTTAGTAGTAACAATAGTTGAATATTCGTACCCGATGGCTCGAGAATTCACAGGTGCATGTACTTGTTGAACTTGGGGATTCGTACCTTGAGTAGTCGAGGGAATCGTCCCTTGTGGTTGAGGTTCAGTTGCCCCTATCTGGGCTTCTCCTTGCGTGGTTGCATAGGTTGAATGAGGAGGTACCTCAATGGTTGACGAAATCACTTGGGTTGTCCCTGTTGGTGTTCCTCCTTCAAGGGCTCTAACTGTTCTCCGCGTTCTCGCCATGATTGTTGTTGTGCTTTCCCATAGACGGCGCCAAATGTTATGGATTAAAAACTAAGATATATAATTGCTGTATTTATTACTAAGGAACGTGAGTTTCAAGGCTCGATTACTGCTCTTGTGTTTTGTGACTCAATCTGCCTTAACAAGATGCCTACGCACCTTGCTGATTACCAATGATCAAGTCAAAAAATGTAGTTCTTGGTGATACTTGCCCTCGGGGCTATGGCGGCGAGGGCTCACCAAGGACGTAGTGACTTTCATGTCTTCCAAGGACTAAGTCTAAAACGTAGTTCTGATTGGTGGGGTGAGGCCCCTTATATAGATGTTGGGAGTCCTTGAATTGGACTTGGGTTATGAGACTTGGTGGGCAAGTCTCATAATTAGAATGGACTTTGGAGTCCTAAGTGGTAGGAAATTGATTCCTTATCCTTTTAGGTCCCTTGGAGGCTAATCTACTAGGATTTATATCCTTATTGAGATTCTTCTTAACAACTGATTTTTTCCCATATTAATTAATTACGAAATTAATTAATAATCAGGGTCTTGGCCCTCTTCTAATGGGCTTAACTGTCAGCGCAATGTCAATACAATTAATGCGATATTAATTACGCAATCAGGGTTTATTTTATTCTCTATCAATCCCAAAATTAGTTAATTACATTTATAAATACTTGAAATCAAAATTTTATACAATAAATTAAAATAAATATATTAAAAGTTATTATTTTAATCTCAATCCAAATTTAGACCGATGAATAATGTTGATCCAAATTTGGACATATACTGTTTATCGGTCTAAATTTGGATAGAGATTTAAACCACTGTCGAGTGAATTTAGACCTTTTAAGTCACTGTTGAAATTGTTCTAATGTCATCAGTTCAAAGCCTATAGAGTGACATGCACGTTTATATTAGTCCCCGCATGAGTTAACAGTTGAGTCGTATAAAATCCTTTTTCGTTTGCAAATCACATGCCTCGACAGGTCAACCAACAGCCCCATTTCTTATAAAATTGTCCTTTGAAATTCGAAACCCATGCACTGTCTCAACCGTCAAACCCCCCGTATCTTTTTTTGCCAACAGCTAATTAACCCAAGATTTCCTGTTTTTTAATAATTTAACCTATATTTCTAGCTAAAAATGCTAGGTACCTGGAATTGCAATACTTACATATAACATGTACAGTTGATAATTTTTCTATTAATTATAAGATGCAATCCCACATACATAAAAATGTGTTGAGTCGTGTCATGCAATATTATTCAAGAAAAATATTGACAATTAATTCGGAATAACCCATAACTAGCACTATTCTTGCAATCAGATATTCATTCTAATAAATTTCAAAAATGAGGTAAACAAGAATTGAATGTATAACATGACAAAAAAGTAAGTTCTCACATCTATCTAGCTAGTGGCGTTTTAAAATTCGTTTTAATTCCAGAAATTATCTTATTTTACAAATTACACATTAAGATTAACTGTTTTTATAATTTTAAAATAATAAAAGTGTATGTACATTTTAGCGAACGAAATGTTTTTTTTTGTTTTTCTATTCATAATATTTTAGTGAACTAAATTTTTTAAAATTTTTATAATCTAGCATCTTGTTTAACGGACATGGTTGTATAATTAAAGTGATTAAGATTTTATTTCCTATTGTTCGGTATTCGACCCTCGTTCATTCTTATTAAGGCTGTGAGTCTTATTTGTCAAAATATTGTTTAAATATACAACTTTTAACTTTTAAATATTATTTGTTTGAATTTTAACGGTGTTAACGGTAGTGCAACATTTAAGTAATTTGATTATGACAGAACCGGAACAAAAACAGCCCACTTTTCATTTGATTGTTGCGGATTGAACGATGCACCCACCCCCCATCTTACTGAAAACACCAACAATGTTTCCGAATATTTCAAGAATCAGTCACTTCTCTTACTCGAGCTGTAGCCATTTAGATATTACAAACTTTTTAAAGTCCTAAAATATGTGAAAACTACTAGTTTTTTGAAATTATTTATCCCATTCATGATCTAGAGTTTATAGATTCCGATTCTCGACATACGTTCTGAATAATGTTAACATAGGTTTCCTTTGCATCATTTCCCTCTTAGGATGGTATAAATATACATATTCACTTTCCCCTTAGAAATAAAAATCTAAAGTTCGGGGCATATGTAACTTTTATTAACTTTAATTTTTTGATTTAGTATGACTTACCGTCTACATTTTGAGGTCCTAATTGTGCATAAAAGTGTAAATAATGGGTTGACTAGCATCTAACAATAACAGAGCAGTTGATGCACATCTACAACTAATACAAACACAAGAGTAACATTGTAATGTTGGTGAGTCGTACAATAATCCCTGTACTATACCATCATAATATTCTGTAATCACATAGTTTCATCACCCCACGTCCAACGAATAAATTATGATTGCATATCCACATTCTTGTTTGCATCTTCTTTAATAATCTGACTTCTCAACTGGGCTTTTCTTCTTATCTTTTTCTTGTTCAAAATTTTCAAGAAAATGATGACTTGAAAGAGCCATGTTCTTGAAATAGTTCAATTTCAAATCAAAGTTTTTCTCAGCCTAAAGGTAAACATCATTAAGTAAATGTGTTTATTTTTGTATGTGTATTTCTATGTTATGTTTTGCATATTTCATGGATATGTCAAATTATAGTATCAAGTTTGTGTTCTTTATAGCATTTTTGCTGAATTCTTTAAATTGACAATTCATGGATATTCTTTTGCTTTTTACTTATAAAGATGAAAGGGTATCTTTTTTAATAAGAAATTAAAGATTTTTACTAGAAAAAAAAGGTTTTTACCTGGGTGATTCTTGATAATTATCAGGAATGTGGGAAACTATTTTAAGATTTGTATATAATGCATATCTGATGTTTGGTTTTTTGGCAGATTTGAGGGAGAATTCTTGAAGGCTTTAAGATGGAAAAAGCTGATAGTGATGAATGTCATAATGTGGATTATCAGCCATCACCATCTTGTGTTGATGAAACTGAAAAATCACCTTCCGAAACAGCTGTGTATGCAGCAATTAGAGCAGATTCTTTCTGGTACAGGAGAACATTCTCTGATGTTTCTGCATTTTCAGAGTTCACAGATGACAATAGCTATTCGGATTCACCATCTCCGGTGTGCTGGCCAACTATGAAATCTCCTAATCAAGCTGTTCTTACAAGACTAGGAATGCGACAAAACAAACCTAGCATGGATGATAGTCTTGAAAATCAAGAGCCAGTCGTTATCGGTAAGATTTGAAAGATACTTTTCTTTCCAGGGCTTCTCATATAGTATTTGTGTATTGTGCTTGACAATAATCTGCTGTGCTCGGTTTGTTTGCCGCGGCTTTAAAATATGAACAAGGTTCTAATTTCCTTTTATTGGAAGTCCTTCCTGTCTGACTATCATTTTGCAGAGCTGTTTATTTTGGTAAAATTTACAGTTGTTAAATATTACAAGATTCTTTTGACACACCATGTTATTATTATCATTTATTAAAAAAAATTATTTGCTAAATTGTTAAAATTAAATCTTTACTGATCAACTTGTTTCGATTCAAAACAAATCAATGCAATAAATCATTCCAATTCTGCCTTGAAGGAGGGGGGGGGGGGTGTTATAGTGTCGCTGTTTCAGTCCCCTCCTGTGTATATGTCTGTTGAGGTGAAGAATAAGATTTGCCTCTTAGGGAGACACTGAATAGGTTTTCTACTTATTTTGGAATGTTGACAGAAGTTGAAATGATGAAGGAAAGATTTTCAAAGCTCTTGTTGGGTGAGGACATGTCAGGAAGTGGTAAAGGAGTTTGCACAGCAGTCACTGTGTCTAATGCCATAACGAATCTTTATGGTAAACTGTCAATATATAACAACTTTTGGAACATTTTATTTCTTGTAATTAAAATGGAAATATGTTTCTTTTTAGAGATTATATCTCATTGTTTTATCTGTGTACATTCTAGCTTCTGTATTTGGTCAGCACCTGAAATTGGAGCCACTTCACGCGGAGAAGAAATTAATGTGGAAAAGAGAGATGAATTGCCTTTTATCTGTTTGTGATTATATAGTAGAGTTTGTCCCAGCATCACAAAGTTTGAAAGATGGAACAGTTGTTGAGGTAACAATATTTCATATATTTCCAAAGTATTTCTTTTTCCATATGACTATTATAACACAATGTTTTCAATCTTTTTCCAGATTATGACAAATACACCGCGGTCCGATATTAACATTAACCTTCCAGCATTGAGAAAACTTGATGCAATGTTAATTGTAAGAATATTTTAATCAGCTAATACAATCTTTTGGCACATACACGGTCTTTAAGTTTTGCTAGCTAAGCATTCTTCCTAATTTGTTTGTTACCGTGTTCTGTACAGGAAGTTCTTGAAAGTTTCAAGGATACAGAATTTTCGTATGCAGAGCATGGTAGCATTTCAGGAAATTCAGTGCGCTCAGGATCATTCAGGAGGATCATTCCTCAGCCTCAGCGTAAAGAGGGCAAGTGGTGGCTGCCAGTACCTTGTGTACCTCCTGGTGGCCTTTCTGACATATCAAGAAAGCATTTAAGATACCAACGCAATTGTGTCAATCAAATCCTCAAAGCAGCAATGGCGATCAATAGTTGCATTCTTGCTGAAATGGATATCCCAAACACTTATATGTCATCTCTTCCCAAGGTTAGCCAACAAGGCAACAAGCACTCTAAGTTGCTGAGGTTTTGTTATCTTTCTTAAATATTTAAAAAAAAATTATGATAAAAATGTATTTATCATACTACATTTCCCAGATGAGTGACATCTGCGGTAAAAAGTTACACCTTGTTTGCATGTTTGTATAACAGAGTGCAAGACTAGAAAAAAGGACGTAACTTGATTTTTGGGATTTTATGGGCCTTTAGAGGCCTGAGTCACATCAGAATCGTGCTTGTTTATGCATGCATTGCCAACTCTTGTACAGTTTATTTAGTAAAAATATGAGAAACTATATGAACAGGGCAGCGTTTTTACTATTAAAAAGCTGTGTAAAACTTCAAATATGCAACAGATAAGCAATATATCTAACACTTCTTTTTGTTGGTATTTGTTTGTAGAGTGGTAAAGAAAGTGTTGGAGATACAATATACCGATATATGTCCCAATGTTCAGCAAACAAGTTCTCTCCAGATTATCTTCTCAACTATCTAAATATAAGTTCTGAACATGAAGCACTCGAGCTAGCAGACCGGGTTGAGGCATCCATGTATACATGGAGACGTAAAGTATGCTTAAATCCTTCAAAATCATCATGGAACATGGTTAAAGATATAATGTCTGACATTGACCGAAGTGATAAAAACACGGTCTTAGCTGAAAGAGCAGAGATTCTGTTGTTTACCTTGAAGCAAAGGTATCCTGAACTGTCACAGACAACATTGGATACAAGCAAAATCCAATACAATATGGTCAGTAAATATTTTCATTAGAGATTCATAATTTGTTGAAGAATAACGCATGGCTTATAAATTTTGTGTTCTTCATATAGGATGTAGGACAAGCAATTTTGGAGAGTTATTCAAGAGTCTTGGAGGGTTTAGCATTCAATATTGTTGCTTGGATTGAAGATGTACTGTTCATAGATAAATCTACCAAGAACCAGGATTTCATGGAGTCTAGATAACGAGTTTCTGCTATCTTCTGACCGGAAACTCAAACTTCAGTGCATAAAAAGTTGTAAAACATATATATGTTCTCTGCCAAATTTTGTGTAATCTTTACAAGCTACATTTATTGATTAGCAGGATTTACTGCATCAGATGAGAGACTGATAATGAGTTTTATCTGCACTTGTTCAATGTAAATTTATTTTTCTTAGTAGATCTTTAATTTGCAATCTCATTTTGATATTCACCCAGCCCCAAAATAAAATTTCTCTGAGAATAGTACTGTCATGTAGACAAGACCTTCCCATAAGCTAAAATATAAAACAATTTTTAACGATGGCCTAAAATAAAATATAAATTTGGATTTTATTAATTATTTTTATAAAAAGTCAGACAATTGATACCCCGTTGTTCAAAATTTTGAGATATGTTGTATAGATTTTGATCGTAATCACCACCAAACATCGACATTTTTTGCTTAAAAAATATAACAAAGTCCATACAGGTAACTTAATGGTGGCATTAACACATGACTGAAGAAAAGAATGAAGGGTGTATATTTTTTTAATAATCTCAACGGACACAATTATAAATTAAAACAAGCAATGTAATACAATATGTGTAATCCAATATGTGCTACATTTCTTGATTAGCAGAATTTTACTGCATCAGATGAGTGACTGATAATGAGTTTTATCTGCACTTGTTCAATGTCAATTTCTTTTTGTTAGTTGATCTTTAATTTGCGATCTCATCTTGATTTTTACCCCCACCCAAAAAAAAAAATCTTCTGAAAATAATACTGTCAGGTACTTAACTGTAATTTTTATTAATTTTTTCGAAGATGGCCTAAAATAGAATATAACATTTGGATTTTATTAATTATTTATATTAAAAAGACAATTGATACCTTGTCCAAAATTTAGAAATGTGTGCGTAGATTAAACTTATCCAATTAAATTGATCGTAATCGCAACCAAATATAGATGTGTTTTCTTAAAAAACATAGCAGAGACTGCATAGAAGCAGTCCAGACGGGATAACTTAGTGGTGGCAATAACACATGACTAGAAAAGAAAGGAATGAAGGATGCATATAGTTTTTTAATAATCTCAACTGACACAATTATAAATTAAAACAAGCAAAAGATCCAACAATGGAAGATTCGACAACTGATATAACAAAGGCCAATGATTAAAATTAGCATCCAGGATTACTATCTATAACAGGAAACGCAAACTTTGTATCCCAGGCATAAGCGAATCTCACAAAAGTTTTAGGCTGGAAGGCACGGCCTTGATTGATAAGGCAACGGCCATCCGCAGATCTCATCAACATTGATGGATCCACGGGTTCAACTGTCTGGAAGTCGGGACACGATAACACGATGCCACCCACGGCACAACTGCAGCTGTTGTATATATCCACTGTCCATTCTGGCTTCCCTTGTACTTGTCTTCCTGATGGACCTGTCATCACCTTAACATCCGTGTTGGAGCATCCCCAGCACCCTGCACAATGTATATGTATAACATGCATGTTACCAACATTTACCACAACATTTACCACATTCAAGTTATATATATATATATGTGTGTGTGTGTGTATGGAGTGACAATGGCAAGAGTAAGAGTGGCAATTTAAATCTAATCTAATATATTGATAGCTCTGTATGAATACCGTTATTATGATGTCTTGTCCATGACCAAAATTCACATTAACAACAATAAAATAGTATGTTTGATTTACCTTGTGTGACAAGGATGAATACAAGGATAGCGAAGAAGCAATACTTGACCATTGTTGCACGAATATATGTTAGTCCTTTCCAACAAATTATGCACTGTTAGTTAGCTGAACCCGAATGATTTCTCAGAATTTATAGTGTGTATACGAGATGAAATGAATAATTTGTAATTTATAAATATACCATTTTTCTTTTTTTAAATGAAGATACCACTAATTTCTGTAGAAAAAAAGATATCACTCTTTTTATCATTATTATAACAAACCAATTAAAAGTCTTATTTATCTGAAAAGAAATAATCAAGATAATATATGCTTCTCAAGAAAATATGTGTTTCTAAAGAAAATGTTTTTTATGTTATCCTGATAATATGACCAAATGAAAGATACGTTGGTTGTGAAGAAATAATTCTTGTCTATAATTGCACAAACATATTTGATGTTGTTAGTCCTTTCAAACAAATTTTCACATTATTAGGTAGTTAAATTCTAATGAATTCCAAGATTTTATACTTCATATAGGGAACGATGAATAAATTTATAATGATACCACTCTTCTGTTACTAAATAAAGACACTAATCTTCTCTTTAGTAAAATAAAAGAAAATACTATTCTTTTTATCGCTCATAGTATCAATAATCTTATTTTTTTTCCATAAGAAATTATCAAAGATACCATATGCTTCCAAGAAAATACTTTTTTTTGTTATTCAGTAAATATGACTAATATGAAAGACTCGTTGATTGTTCGCAGGACGGTGAAGAAGTACTTCGTGTCCCTGGTGAAGAAATATGTTCCTCGTCCTTTAAAAAAAGAATCTCAATTTCAGATAGCCAAACCTTAATGAGTTCCAAGATTTTATAAAGATATGAAGCTTTTGTTGCTAAACGAAGATACCTCTTTATGGTTTACAAAAAAAGAGATACCATTCTTTTTGTCGCTCATACAATAAAAGAATCAAATATCTTCTTTTTTTTTTCAAAACAGATATTCAGAGAACTTAATTGCAGAGTGTGTACCTGTATTTGGAGATTTTTGTATTTTATGTGCCTGGAGTTTGGAATCTAGCAAGAAACATACTATATTTTTCAAAGTCCAGCGAGTTGTGTATTCCCTTTACAATTGCCTTGACACCGTCAAGTAGAAAAGATTATTTTAGTCATTTCAAATTGCAAGATTGTTATGTGTGTTCCATTTGTCTTGTGAATTTTTTAATTTATTTTGGATAAACTATAGTATAAAAAAAGGCTAGTTTGATGCAATTGACCAGCAATCCAGCGTCATTGCGCCGTTTCCTACAACAAATTTTTCTTTCAATGAAAAGCAAATAATTTTTAATATTATAACGACATTAGTAAAGATTTATAAAATATTAATAAAATTGATAAAATAATTTAAAATAACAATAATTTATATATAACACATAAAATATTTACAAGATGTCTCACTTTTTAAGTAGTGTTTCAGAAATAAAATTAAAAATGTGCGCCTAAAATTTATTTTATGCCGATATTTTCTATATTTTTTGTTACACCATGTTATAATAAAAATGTGCAACTAAAAGTTTATTTTTTTTCGGTGCCTCAATTCAATAGCATGAAGAGTTTGATTTCAGGGAGTGCTAGGTATGTAACAAGTAACAACTCTTCCAATTATAATATGTAACAGTTTTTTTCACTATAACATACTAATCTTCATTTTAATTTAATTTTTTAGTTTAAAAAGTTATTAAATGAAAATAAAAAAGATATTTGAAGAAATAGAGAAATTTGTACGTAAATTATAAATTTATAGCCGGACTTGTACCAAAAGCTCTATTGTACTATATAGAATCATCATAAACGAATAGAATATATTACTTTAATAATATTATTTATTTATTAGTATTTATATCCGCTTTATTTTGGATAAATATACGGATAATATCATTGAATATCGAAGTTTTCAGATTTTTTTACCTATTTAATAGGACATGCTCAAACAATGCAGACACATAGCTGGTGTGCAAGGAAGCTTAATTATATAAATATTAATATTTAAAATTATATTATTTATATCTAAATAATTTATATTTGTATTTGAAACTTTGTAATTTACTTATAAAATTATGTTGGTTAAATATATTTATTTACTGTAATCTAACCATACTGAAAATTTATAAAATTGGTATTTATTTATGATATGTTGAATAATTATTTAATTCAAGAATCTACATATGTTACATTGTTACGTATTTTATTGTGTTAAGCAAAAGTTTTAGTTGAACTTCCGTGATATTAAAATTATCTTAAATATGAAACTCGTGTATTTTTTCTGTTTAAAATCTTTTCGATGAAATTTTTGACATTATTCATCTCATTTGAAAGAAAATCCAACCAATCAAAATCATATACAGTCAAACACACATGCATGATCCACAAATTACATATATGCCATCACTTAGTTATCGAAAGTTACCTAAATTAACGGAAGTATGCATTTTACAAGAAACTGTAGCATTGTTTTTGCTAAATATGAAATTTCGAATACAAAAACTGCACTATTCCCAAATTTCGGGTACACCAGTTTACTCATAATGAGAGATACCATATCCTTCTAAAGATAATGTGTGATTCTAAAGAATATTTTTTGTTATCTTGTTAATATGATCGATTTAAAAGACACGTTGATTTTTTCTAGAATTTAAGGATGGTGAAGAAATAGTTCATGTCTATAGTTGCACAAATATATTTGACGTTCTTAGTCTTTTCGAACAAATTTTTATACTATTAGGCAGCTAAAGCCGAATGAGTTCCAAGATTTTATAGTATACGTAGGAACAAATAAATTTATAAAAATATCACTCTTTTGTTGGTAAATAAAGATGCCACTCCTTTACGTCGCAAAAAAAGGTATTACTATTTTTATCGCTCGTATGATTAAAAAATATTTAAAGTCCTTATGTTTTTCAAAAGAAATAAACGGAGATACCAAATATTTTTTAAAGGAAAGGTGTGATTATAAAGAAATTATTTTTTTATTCCGTTAATATGACCGATATTAAGGACATTGTTCTGGAATAAAAACTGAAGTACTTTAGTATTTAATGCTAGGATTTGTGAGTTTCGAGTTTTAATGGCGGCTCTTGCGTTCGGGACTATCGGTACTTGCAAGATGCCTACGTATCTCTGTGTTGTAGAGAGTCAAGTCAAAAATGTAGTTCTAGGTTGAGGGGTAGAGCCCTTTATATAGAGGTGAGTCTAGGGTTAGACTTCTGTTGGGAGACCTGCTCTTGCGTTCAGGACTATCGGTCTTTGCAAGATGCCTACGTATCTCTGTATTGTAGAGAATTAAGTCAAAAACATAGTTCTAGGTTGAGGGGTAGAGCCCTTTATATATAGGCGAGTCAAGGGTTAGACTTCTGTTGGGAGACTTGGTGGCCAAGTCTCCAACTTAGATGGTAATTGGGAGTCCTATAAGGGAAGGAACTCCAAAACCTTCTGCGTAGGACTTTGAGTCCGTTTAAGACACATGTCTATGCTCTTCTAGCCATATTGGGCCTAGTCCGTGAACAACTTGTGTTCGTGGACCATGACGACCTCAGCCGGCGGGCCTTGTCTACATGGGTCGTCTTGAGTCTGCTATGAGCTCGGATCAGACAGGTCTGTACTAGACTTTTGACAAAAAGCCCAAGTGTAATTAATGCGACATTTAATGTGTCTTTATCTTGTAATTTTTATCCATATCATTTGTGCCCCTAAATTTCGGGAATACTGCTCGAGTTTTCATGGAAGTTATAATGGTCTTTTCGCGACTCGGGATACTTTTGGCCCTACGGGTATCGGCCCTTCATGGGTATCGGCCCTTCATGGGTATCAGCCCTTCATAAGTATCGGCCCTTCATGGGTATCGGCCCTTCAGGGGTATCGTCGTTTTATCGTAAAGTGTGGAGCGACCTACACATTTACAACGACTCATCAGTGTGAGTATACTTACTTAAGGCCTTTGCACAGGCTATTTGGATAGTGTTTAACACTAAACGGTCCTAATCAGGACTAAAACATGAGCATTTATCACCCCTTAACCTTCATCAAGGTTAATTATAGGGTGAAAGCTGCTAACTGGCCCTATTCGGGGCTAATTTCCATGTATAAGTTGCTAATTAGGCTTAAAAGAGCCTAATTTAAAGCTAGAATGCACTAATTGGCCTTAATCGAGGCTAATCTTCCCTAATCGGGGCTAATCAGGACTAATCAGCCTGCATGAGATGCTAATTATCCCTAATTCACAGTAATTACAAGAGTAAATAGGTTAAACGACCCTAATCTGGGCTAATTTTATCACACAAGTCACTAATTCCCCTTGATTTAGGTTACTTGTGCTTAATATACACTAATCGGCCCTAATCTGAGCTTAATTTAAAATCATGAGAATTTAAAAATTTTAAAAAAATTCTGATTTTTTTCCAAATTTTTGAAAATTTTCGGGGGGGGGGGTCAATGGGGCCGAGCAAAATCTTCTGCTATAGAAGGCTCTGCTCGACCACATCCCTTGCATGTGGGCTGCTCGGCCTGTAGAGGTCGGCCACCCCTGGTCGGCCTGGAGCAGGTCCTCCTGCTCCGTGCTGTCAAAGGGTGCCTGCTCAAATTATTTTTAATCTCTTACTCAGAGTAAATTCTTCTACATACCTTGCCATGCCCTTGTTGCTCTTGGTTGTCCATGGAGTTAATCTCATGGTTGCCCTTGAGTTCCTCAAGACTCTGCTACGGCTGTTTCAGTGAACGTTCTGCTACGGCTGTTTCAGCGAACGTTCTGTAATTCTTTTGAACGTGCTGTACCCGTTAAATTGAACATGTTCTATTGGAAGCCTTATACTTTGTCCAAACTTCCTTTGTAGGATGTTATGTACTCCAACGAACTCGTTCTTGTTTGACGTTCTGGTCTTCACGAAACTTAATTCTGCTGAGAGTTATCCTTTCTGAGAAATTTCCAAAGGACCTCTCAAGAGGGCCTCCGGAGCAACTTTTGAAGGCCTCATGGCTCTCCTACAGGAGCTTCTGGTAAGCCAAAAGGCCTCAATTTGTTGTCTGGTCGGCCAAGGCCACTACGGAGGCAAATTGGGGTCGTCTTGGCTCTGCTAAAGAGGCTCCTGGTTGGCCAAAAGGCCTCAATTTGTGGGCTGGTCGGCCGGGAGCACTACGGAAGCAAATTGTGGTCGTCTTGGCTCTGCTACGGAGGCTCCTGGTTGGCCAAAAGGCCTCAATTTGTGGGCTGGTCGGCCGGGAGCACTACGGAAGCAAATTGTGGTCATCTTGGCTCTGTTACGGAGGCTCCTGGTCGGCCGTAAGGCCTTAATTTATGGGTTGGTCAGCCGAGAGCATTACAGAAGTAAATTGTGGCCGTCTTGGCTTTATTATGGAGGCTCCTGGTTGGCCATATTCTCTTCAATTGTTGGCTGATCGGTCGGGGCTACTCCAGATGCAAGTTTTGGTCGTCTTGTCTCTGTTACGGAGGGTCCTGGTCGGCTATATGCCCTTCAATTATTGGCTGGTCGGCCGGGGCTACTTCGGATGCAAATTGTGGCCGTCTTGGCTCTGTTACGGAGGCTCCTGGTTGGCCATATTCTCTTTAATTATTGGCTGATCGGCCGGGGCTACTCCAGATGCAAGTTTTGGTCATCTTGTCTCTGTTACGGAGGGTCCTGGTCGGCCATATGCCCTTCAATTGTTGGCTGGTCGGCCGGGGCTACTCCGGATGCAAGTTGTGGCCGTCTTGGCTCTGCTACGGAGGCTCCTGGTTGGCCATATGCTCTCCAATTGTTGGCTGGTCGGCTGAGGCTACTCTGGATGCAATTTGTGGCCGTCTTGGCTATGTTACGGAGGCTCCTGGTCGGCCATATGCCCTCTAATTATTGGATGGTCGGTCGGGGCTACTCCGGATGCAAGTTGTGGTCGTCTTGGCTCTGATACGGAGGCTCCTAGTCGGCCATATGCCCTTCAATTGTTGGCTGGTCGGCCGGGTCAACTTCGGATGCACCTTGGGAGCCTCCTGCAGGGTAGTCTGATCTGTCAGGAGGAGAATGTTCTGTTCTCGTACTCGTGAGTTCAGCTGAAAAGCTAATTTTGTCTTAATCTTTACAAGTTTTTCTAATTTTGATTAACGTAATCGTCCCTTAGTTAAGACTAATGACTTGTATTTAGTCTCAGCCAGGCTTTTCTCGGAGGACTGATACGATAAGCGATGTCCTGCACCACTTTTTTCGTTCATTTTGTTGTCTGTTCTTATTTCTTGATCGTTCTTCTCCACCTTTTCCAGTGTTCTTTTAGAAAAGTACCTGCTAGCGCGAACTAGAAAGACTTAGGACCTGTTGTAGCAGGTGACCCTTTTCCGAGAAAAAAAGATGAGAAGTGCTCATTTTCATTCACACTTTCATTTCCCAACTTCTCAAATTCTCTCAAACTTCTATCTTTCTTTAAGATCTTCAAGAATATCTAGCGGACAAGGTCCGAACAAGTCCTCTTTCTCCCAGAAGGAAGCCCTTCACAAGAGGGCTACTCTTCGCTCCCTTCAAGGTATAGCTCTCGTCTCTCCCTTCTCCATTAACTGTTATTCCAACAACCTAAAGAGTATGTTAGACGAGAGGGCGGATGAGTACCCTAGTACCGTCCATTTTGATGCGTTTCATAACAGGAGCTCCACCAAAAGATATCGAAGAGATTCAGTCGACTTACTCTTGGCCCGACTGCTTAAGGATTCACAAAACTAAGCCTAGCGAGAGGGCTTGCAACCTCTTCCACCGAAGGTTATTCGTGTATAAGTTGGCCCTTAAGTCTGGGCTACGATTTCCCCTGCATCCTTTTATTTCGAGGCTTCTTGCTGAGCTAAAGATTCATCCATGCCAGCTTTACCCCCAACAGGTGGGCTTTCATTATTTTGTTCATAGTGAGATGTCACGACTTGGGAATCCCCTTGAGTGTGATTATTAGGAGCAATTGATGATATCAAACAGAAACTATCAGAAGCATCAACGGATTATGACTACAAGCATCGACGAATGATTACTACAAGCATCGCCGGATGATGATGACATCGACGAATGTTGATAATCGACAGATAATGTTATCAACGGATGATGATGTCAACGGATGATGAAATCAGTATTTGTCACATCAGTTGATCTTTGAGAAGGAAAATGAAACAAGAACTCAAGGCGGTGAAGGACTTTATCTCAGAAGCAATTGTATAGGTTTCCTTATTGTAAATGGAATAGGATTCCTTATAAATTGGTAGTTGTGCTCTATATAAAGCACAAATTAGGTGTATGCTATAAGCATTGCGACATTGTTATATCTTTCGCATAACCTAGCAGCTCTCAAGGATATTTGTTCATCCTTTTGAGAGAGTACGATTGTAATAAGTTTTTATCAGTTAATATAAAAACTACTGATTCTGTTGAAGCTTTGTCGAATTGATTATACTAACAGTATTCACCCCTCTCTACAGTTGATTAAGGGCCTAACAATTGGTATCAGAGCTTGCTGTTAATGTACAAATAATTTAAGATCTGAAAATTAATCAACCATGTCAGACAAAGGAGATGAAGAAACACGGAATCCGAATCTGAAGCCACCACCCCCAGCCACATCACAGATAAGCAACAATATGAATAGGTATAAAGCAATCAAAGTGCCTATCCTGAAGATACATGAATATCCAATCTGGAAAGTCAGGATGGCCATGTGCTTGGAAGCCACAGATCCTGAATATTTGAACATGATCTATGATGGTCCTCACATACCAATGAAGGTAGCTGTTTCGCTTGCAGGAGAACCATAAAAGATGATGGACAAAGATAAGAAGGACTAATCTCCTGAAGATATCTCATCTATCATGAAAAATGCTAAGGTCAGATGTTAGGTAATGAATCACACATAAAGGGGGGGGGTGAATGTGTATTTTATATTTTCTGCTTTTCGTGAAGTGTTTATGGTAATGAAAAAAGTAAATTAAAACCTTGTAGTGAAATGTGTTAGTACTGAAATTAAACAGATAGAAGTAGTGAATACAGATCTTTCAAAACTCAATTAATTTTATATTAAAATTAAGAATGTCTTGTTATAAAATTTCTAGGCTCATTGTTGATAAAAAGCTAAACTTCTTCCTTGAGAGAATACAAGATTTTTGATCTAAATTGATACACATAAAATAAAGCATCCAATGTTTACTTTATAGAATGGTAAAACACTGGTTTTTACACAGCATGCATTAGCATGTACTAAACCCTACTTTTGGATAACCAAATCTTTCTATTTTTGGCTTAGTGTATCTTTGCTAATCTTGCATGTTTTTGACTTTACTTTTCCAGTTAATCTTGTAGACTTGTCAATCCAACTTGTCAATCCAACTTTTGGATAACCCTGCTTTTTGTAGACTTCTCAATCCAACTGATTGGATTGTTTGTTGATTGATAATTTTGGATATTTAACTGGTATGCACTTTATACTTTGAGTTTTACCTCGAGATCTCCAGTTTGGTATATAGAGAACTTGAGATCTTGATAAGTATATTGGCTTATCGAGATCTCTCATCACTCTATAGTTGTTTTGACTTATCAAAGTCTCTGAGTTCTTTATAAGAGAATTTGTCTTGTCGAGATCTCTCATCTTCATGTCTTCACTTTGGCTTATCAATATCGCTGAGTTCTCTAGTGACAAATTGGCTTATCGATATCTCAAAGATCTCTAGTGATATTTTAACTTATCGATATCTCAGAGATCTCTAGTGATATTTTGACTTGTCGATAACTCAGAGTTCTCTAGTGAAGAGATGACTTGTCGATATCTCCATTCTTCATATCTTCAATTTGGCTTGTCGATATCTCTGAGTTCTCTAGTAGCTTTTCTTGACTTCTCGATAAGTCATTCTGGAGTTCTCAAATTACTTCACTATAACACAAAATCTGTGACTTGTAGAATTCTTGACTTAGAATATTTTTCACAAAACAGATTTATTCAACTCCAAGCTTCTTCATACTTTCTCTGAGGCATGATCTTCTTTCAGAGCTTATTCTTAGGCTTGAGACTGTTTACAGAAAAATACTCCAGCCTAGTCTATTTACATTTTTACAGACTTAAGTGTTAAAATATAAAATACAAACTTAGATTATCATACAACTTACTTAGGGTTGTCAATTTGACTTGGTCTTGTTATTGTACAGGCATGTCTTGCACAATAATCTCCCCCAATTTGTGAGAAGATTGCTTATCAAAAATTCATGCCTGTTAATAACACTAACCCAAGCTTCAATGGAAAAGTAGACTAATACATAAAAATTGACACAAATACAACATTCATACATTAGGTGATTTTATGAGTTAAACAGACACATATATCAGACAAATACTGTATCTCCTGTTTCTTCTCTAATGAGGTCCTTTAAATATACAAGAATTTCAAGTTCCTCTATTAATGGTGTCCCTCTTAGAGCTTCCACAAGTGTGAGTCTATCTGGCTTTGGATAACCACTCAGCAAATCAATTCTAAATTTTGAGAATGTGCCAGCTTTGACATTTAGAAATCTTTCATCCTTGGAAATTCTGCTTATCCCTTTTGCTTTAAGTTCTTATGGTCTTTTAATGTACATTTATATTTCCTCATCATGCTTCCTCTTCCTCTTCTCATATTCAGCCTTGTTTCTTGCTCTTCTTTCCTCCCTTACTATCAACCATTGAGCTAAAACAGATCTCCATGCCCTGGTTGCAGTGTCCTTGTCCTTTAGTAAGCTTATCACTCTCTTAATTTCTGTGGGTGAAAAGGTTTCCATTAAGTTGCATCCAAGAAATGTGAAAGACCCATCCTCATAGTAGATTCTTATTTCCCTTAGTGTTACAACCCAAACTCTGACTATTTCCTCAGCTAGTTGTTGAAAGTAGTCTTCATCTGAGTTGAACCAGTTTAGAGGTAGAAAATCACTTTGCTTGTAACAATTCCAAATGGCCCTCTCAGTAACTTGTACTTTCTTAGGTTTCCTCCTAACAGACTGGTAGTGAACTTTGAGTGATGGATTGACAGAGGGTAGGTTTGTGATTTTCTTGAGAAATGTCTGGATTGAGGTGATTGGTATTTTCAGAAAGGAGTTAGCAGTCTGTTTGTACAAATATTTAGGCTTTGAGGTTTGGGGTGGTTTAGTATTTGAGTTTGTTGGCACAAAGAATTGATCTCGGTTAATTTGGATTTTTAGGGTTTGTTGGTGTGGTCCTGAACTGTCTTCCTTCTTCTTCTGTCTTTTCTCATCACCTCTCTTTTTCTCCTCCTTTTTCTTATCTTTGCTTCCAGCTTCCTTGGAGGATTGACTTGGATTTGAGCCAAAAGGTTTCTGATCATCTTTCTTCTGCTCATCAACATCCAAGTCATCCTTATTGATTTGAGTTTTAGGCAAGTTGGCTTCAGACTTCCTCAGATATCTCCCCAACAACTTAATCATTTTTTCATCTTCAACAGTTGTATTTTGCTTGACTTTCAAATCAGACTCCAGAATCATGATGAACTTTTTGTTGGCCATGACACATTGCTTAGGGATCTGGAAGTGTTTGCAATGTTTGGTTGTATCACAGATGTATGCCACTCCCTTGCTTGAATGTAAGTATGCTTATGGAAAAGAAACCACTTGAGCATTCTTTAATTCAGTTAACAAAAGAGTGTCTTCATGAATCACTCCTTTGACTTTGTTTATCAGAATGTCCAACTCAGATGCCCTTCTAGAGATAAGATAGTTAAGGGACACCTGCATACACCTGTCTACCCCTGAATCATTTATATTGATCATAATTCTTCTCTCCTTAAAATTGTCATTTGTTACTAAGATCACCCTTATAGAGTTTATTGTCCTGTCCAAAGCCTTCTTGTAAGTGAAAAAATTGTTATTTAGAGAAGCCCTGAGAACCTTGAGCAATTCATCAAATTCCCTGCGCAGACTAGGTCCTTCAGCTGCTCTGATAAGTCTCTCCAGTCCAATATCAACTTCTTGAGATTTGCTCTTGTCAGCAGCTTGGACAGTTTGAGTAGATGATCTTAATAGCCTAGCCTCTATCTCCCCCTTAGTCTTGTTGGCAGGCATGATTAGAGGAGTAGAAATTACAGGCCTCATAGCTTCTGGAAGTGCAGGCAGAGGTATGTTAAGCTTTCCCATGATAGATCCCAAAACCACAACATTTTACATTTGTAAGTTCTTGTGAGAGTCCACCAAGGTCTGAATGTATGCCTATTGACTCTGCACCAGAGAGGTGAGATCATGCACTTGAGCTGTGAGTGAGTCATTTGAAGACTGCAAGTTTGAGACTTGTTGTTGGAGAGCTTGAATTTGAAGATTTATAGATGTAGAGGCAGGGTGATGAGAGCTTGATGAAGTAGAATGTCCAAAGGTGTCTTCCACAGCCTATTTGATACCCTCCATTAGCAGTGCAGAAGGCTCATATCTGCTTTAGTGAAGCTGGTTCGACTTTAGCTTTGTGTCATTTGAACTTGTGATTTGTTGTTGAACCATCTCATGAAGAGCAATGAAAGATTGTCTGAGATTTTTGACATCTTTTTCCATAGAAGTCAGATCCAGCCTTGCCATTTGGTCAGCAAAATGTTTAAATTTTGAAGTGATCTTGACTTGAGAGGGTATAATTGATAAGTGGCATTTTATACCACTTAGAACGTCTTATAATAGCTTAAATTGGTGTCTTGAAATCAAGTATTTTGTGTATTTGATGCGTTTTTCTAGTGTTTGTGCATTTCAGGGTATTAGTTGCATTTCAGGGGAGAATTCATCAAGAATAAGCCTTGGCATGTGTCTAGCATTGTAAGAGGGAAGAGAGGAGCAGATTACAGCGAAGAAACGGAGCAAAATCAGACCATTTTCCAGTAGGGGTCTGAGCGCCCGCTCAGCTATGCTGAGCGGCTGCGCAGGAAGCTGAGCGCCCCCTCAGCTATGCTGAGCGGCCGCGCAGGGACGGGAATTCAGATTTATTATTTTAGACTATTTATGTTTGGCTTCCAACTTCTGAGTAATCTGAGTTTTATGGGACTCCTATATAAGTAGATTTCAGAGACGATTTCACAGGGTTGGATCGTTGTATTAATCAAGGAGCGAAGGAGATAAGGAAGAAGACCGTTTTAGCACACCGCAACGAAGAGGAAGCATATTTTCTTGTGATTCTTTATTTCGTTGTAACGTTGGATGCTAGTTTTCTTTGCTTTGAACCTATTTACTCTTCTGACGTACTCTGGTTTAATATAATTAGTTTAGTTATTATTCTCTTATGTTTATTTATCATGTTTTCATATGAACCCATGATGAAGATAAGTGCTAACATGGGCTAATCGTGATCATGGGGTCGTAACGGATTTACTACGGAATTCTTTAGTTAGTTGTTTAATACCTTAGTGTGTGATAATTGTATGATATCTAGTATTGGTTGTGCGTATTCGTCTTATGTGCGTCGTGAACATATAAGATAGGGTGTTAATCTCTTGTGAAGCGATGGTGGATCTCGAGATTTAGAACTTGCCATGCTAGCATAGGTTCATGTACGAGTCTGCATGATTAGTGGGTAACTCTAACCGTTTTATTCGCCCTGTGTAATCAAAAGGAATAACTTGTTCTTAAATCATTATGTTGTCAATTTCTGTAGATATATAGGGACTCAACATAATTGATGTCTATTCAACTTCTATCTTAATTGTGGATGTTTGGTAGAATGGTATTAGTACAATGAAAGTTGGCTTTTATCAGTTTCGTGTTATTCGATTAATATCATCACTGTTGCATGCTAAGGGTAATAACAATGACTATTGAAGGAAGTAGTAATGAAGTTATGATCTCATGAGTGTTTTAATATTGTTAATTCGAAGTGTTAATTAAGTGATTAATTTTAGTAGTTAACTGTAGTTAATAATTAGTTACTTAAATCTAAGTGTTATTGTCTTAACATTGAGAAGTAATCATACATTGGTGAGTGAGTTTAATTGAACATAATTAGTCTGAGTCTCTGTAGGAACGAACTAGAAAGTATTCTATATTACTTGCGAATGCGTATACTTGCGTGTATTTTAGCGCATGATTTCGCCCTAACAAGTTTTTGGCACCGCTGTCGGGGACTCGGCTTATTTGTTTAGTTTATGTACTTACCATCATTGGTCGTTAGGACTCAGTGATTAAGACGTGTTACTTATTGTTTTCGGTTGTGTTTCAGGTAGTTTAGCGAGCTTTTATGCAAGCTCGTTCTCGTACTCGCAAGAGGACTTTAGATTCAGCTGAGGAGACAGACGAAGTTCTTGATATTCCGGAGAAGATAGATTTTGAAGATTCGGATTCAGGAAGTGAGCAGAAGGAGCCAGTAATCATGGGTGATCGTATTGTTCCGGCAGATCCAGCTCTTATGGACTTTTCTCGGCCTAAAATTGATGACATTCAGTCAAGCATTTTTCATCCGGCTATCCAAGCTAACACCTTTGAAATCAAGCCGGGCACTATTCAGATGGTGCAGAACTCTGTTTCTTTCGGAGGAGCTGCGACGGAAGACCCCAACATGTACATAAGGAATTTTGTCGAGATCTGCAGTACTTTCAAATATAATGGTGTGACTGATGAGGCTATCAAGCTGAGGCTTTTCCCATTCTCACTGAGGGATAAAGCTAAGGACTGGTTACATTATGAACCAGTTGGGTCCATCACTACTTGGCAACATCTGGCGCAAAAGTTTCTGGTGAAGTTTTATCCAATGGCAAAGACTGCTGCTATGAGGAGTGCTCTTACTCAGTTTGCGCAGCAACCTACAGAATCTATGTGCGAAGCTTGGGAGCGCTACAAGGAAATGTTGAGAAAGTGTCCACATCATGGGATGCCCGATTGGATGGTGATCACTGGTTTCTATAATGGTTTAGGGGCCCAATCTCGGCCCATGCTCGATGCAGCAGCTGGAGGCGCTTTGTGGGCCAGAAGCTATACTGAGGCTTATAATCTTATTGAGACCATGCATGTAAATGAGCATCAAAACCCAACTCAAAAGATGATGCCTGGGAAGGTAGCAAGTGTTCTGGAAGTCGATGCAGCCACCGCTATTGCAGCGCAACTCCAAGTGCTGTCTATGAAGGTCGATTCTCTAGCTACCTATGGAGTCAATCAAATAGCTATGGTCTGTGAGCTTTGTGCAGGTTCTCATGCTACAGATCAGTGTTCTCTTGTTAACGAATCTGTTCAGTATGTGAACAATTATCAGCGACAACAACAGCCTGTGCCAGCTACTTATCATCCTAACAACAGAAATCATCCAAATTTCAGCTGGGGTAATAATCAGAATGCTATTCAGCCACCATATCAGCAAGGTGTGAGTAAACAGTTCAATCCACCTGGATTCCAGCAACCACAACGGTATGCTCAAAGGCAATCATATCCTCAACAGGGAGGTGCAGCTACACCCACTAGTGCTGATTTTGAGGAAGTTAAGTTGTTGTGCAAGAGTCAGGCGGTGTCGATCAAGACCTTGGAAAATCAAATCGGTCAAATAGCCAATGCAGTGCTCAATCGTCAACCTGGCATACTTCCCAGTGACACGGAAGTGCCAGGCAAGAAGGAAGCTAAAGAGCAAGTCAAGGCTATTACCTTAAGGTCTGGGAAAGTTGCTGATGCTGAAAAGGCAAAAGAAGGAGAAGCTGAAGTTGGAGATGAAGAAGCTAAGCAAAAGGAGAAAGCGGCGGAACCAAGGAAGACTACTGTTGAACACACTCCGCCTGAGGGTAATACAGGGGAGAAACAGCTCTATCCTCCACCACCTTTCCCTAAGAGATTGCAACAACAAAAGCTGGATAAGCAGTTCGGTAAGTTTCTGGAGGTGTTCAAGAAACTTCACATCAATATACCTTTCGTTGAGGCTCTGGAGCAAATGCCTAGTTATGCGAAATTTATGAAGAGTATTCTTTCAAGGAAGGTGAAACTGAATGACCTTGAGACCGTTGCTCTAACGGAAGAATGCAGTGCTGTGCTGCAACAAAAGTTACCTCCACAGCTTAAAGATCCAGGTAGCTTCACCATTCCTTGCACCATTGGCAAGTTGTCTTTTGACAAGTGCCTTTGTGATTTGGGAGCAAGCATAAATCTGATGCCGTTGTCGATCTTTAAGAAGTTGGATTTGCCTGATCCAAAGCCCCCCTACATGTCTCTACAATTGGCTGATCATTCTATTACTTACCCAAGAGGCATAGTGGAGGATGTGCTAGTCAAGGTGGATAAGCTCCTCTTTTCTGCAGACTTTGTTATTCTGGATTTCGAGGAAGATAAGAAGATTCCCATAATCTAGGGAAGACCTTTCTTGGCTACTGGCTGTACCTTGATAGATGTGCAGAAAGGTGAACTTACTATGCGGGTGCAGGATCAGGATGTGACCTTCAATGTATTCAAAGCAATGAAATTCCCTACAGAAGATGAGGAGTGCTTAAAAGTGGATTTGATTGATTCTGCGGTTACTTTAGAACTCGATCATATGCTAATGTCTGATGCATTAGAAAAGGCCTTAGTGGGGGATTTTGACAGTGATGATGAGGATGGCAACGAGCAATTACAATATCTTAATGCTTCTCCCCAGAGGCGAAATCTGGACATGCCGTTTGAATCTCTTGGTACTTCTGACCTCAAAAATACTGAAGGAAAGCTCAAGCCATCAATTGAGGAAGAACCCACCTTGGAGCTTAAGCCATTGCCTGAACACTTGAGGTATGCTTTTTTAGGTGATGAATCTATATTACCTGTTATTATTGCATCTGACCTTTCAGGTAGTGAGGAGGACAAACTCTTAAGGATTTTGAGAGAATTCAAATCGGCTATTGGATGGACCATAGCAGATATCAAGGGGATCATCCCTTCATATTGCATGCATAAGATTCTGCTAGAGGAGGGTAGTAAGCCAACTATTGAGCAACAGCGCAGACTTAATCCTCTCATGAAAAGAAATTCTGAAATGGCTGGATGCAGGAATCATTTATCCTATTTCTGACAGTTCTTGGGTGAGCCCCGTGCAATGTGTACCTAAGAAAGGAGGTATTACTGTGGTAGCAAATGAGAAGAACAAGCTCATCCCCACTCGAACAGTCACAGGATGGAGAGTATGCATGGACTACCGAAAGTTGAACAAGGCCACGAGGAAGGATCACTTCCCTCTTCCGTTTATTGATCAGATGCTTGACTGGTTGGCTGGTCATGAGTATTATTATCTTCTGGATGGCTACTCGGGGTATAATCAGATTTGTATTGCACCAGAGGATCAAGAAAAGACTACCTTCACTTGTCCATTTGGCACGTTTGCTTTTCGCAGAGTTTCGTTTGGGTTATGTGGCGCACCGGCCACTTTTCAGAGATGTATAATGGCTATATTCTCTGACATGATTGGGAATAATGTCGAGGTGTTCATGGACGACTTCTCCGTCTTTGGACATTCATATGATGAATGTTTGAATAATCTTCGTGCCGTGCTCAAAAGGTGTGTGGAAATTAATTTGGTGCTCAATTGGGAAAAATGTCATTTTATGGTGCGTGAAGGCATTATTCTTGGGCATAATGTCTCTAGCAAGGGTCTTGAGGTGGAAAAAGGCAAGGTGGGAGTCATTGAAAGGAATCCGTAGTTTTCTTGGTCATGCGGGTTTTTATCGGTGTTTCATCAAGGACTTTTCGAAGATATCTAAGCCGCTGTGCAACTTGCTTGAGAAGGATGTGCCTTTCAAATTTGATGATGAATGTTTGACGGCATTCGAGACGCTTAAAAAGAGTTTAATCACTGCACCAATTATTACAGCACCGGATTGGACAGAGCCTTTTGAGATGATGTGTGATGCGAGTGATTATGCGGTAGGCGCAGTTCTTGGGCAGCGCAAGAATAATCTCTTTCATGTGGTCTACTATGCTAACAAGACCTTAAATGGGGCCCAAATGAACTACACCACTACTGAGAAGGAGCTCTTGGCTATAGTCTTTGGTTTCGAGAAATTTCGATCTTATCTGCTTGGGACAAAAGTGACAGTATTCACTGATCATGCGGCCATTCGCTATTTGGTTTCCAAGAAGGATTTGAAGCCGAGACTCATTCGTTGGGTGCTCTTACTACAGGAATTTGAGTTAGAGATTAAGGATCGAAAAGGTACTGAGAATCAAGTAGCTGACCATCTCTCTAGATTGGAGAATCCCGAGTCTACTTCACATGTTAAGATATTGATCAACGAATCTTTTCCGGATGAGCAGTTGTTCGCAGTTCAGGAGGAAGAGCCATGGTTCGTAGATATTGTGAATTATCTTGTCAGCAATATAATGCCTCCTAATTTGACCACAGCTCAAAAGAAGAAGTTTCTGCATGAGGTGAAGTGGTATATGTGGGATGAACCGTATTTGTTTAGACAGGGAGCTGACCAGATCATCAGGAGATGTATCCCATTCTGTGAGACGGAGGGGATATTACGAGACTACCACTCCACAGTTTATGGAGGACACTATGGTGGTGAGAAGACGGCAGCTCGTATCCTCCAAGCAGGTTTTTTCTGGCCTACTTTATTTAAGGATGCTCATCAGTTTGTTTTAAAGTGTGATCGTTGCCAAAGAGTGGGAAATTTGACGAGAAAGGATGAGATGCCATTAAATGTGATGCTTGAAGTCGAGGTCTTTGATGTTTGGGGAATCGATTTCATGGGGCCTTTTTTCTCGTCCTGCAACAATCAGTACATCTTGCTGGCAGTCGATTATGTCTCAAAATGGGTAGAAGTCAAAGCTCTACCGATAAATGGTGCAAAGGCAGTGTTAAATTTTCTTCATAATCAGATTTTCACAAGGTTTGGAACGCCACGAGTAATCATAAGTGATGAAGGGTCGCATTTCTGCAACCGTAAGTTCACTTCTATGATGCAGCATTATAATGTGAATCATCGAGTTGCTACTGCCTATCATCCGCAAACAAATGGTCAAGCGGAAGTGTCTAACAGAGAGATCAAGCGCATTCTAGAGAAGGTTGTTTGTCTGTCAAGGAAGGATTGGTCTTTAAAGCTCGATGAAGCTGTTTGGGCTTACAGAACAGCATACAAAACTCCACTTGGTATGTCCCCGTTTCAACTGGTGTATGGTAAGGGATGTCAATTACCTACGGAGCTTGAGCATAAGACCTATTGGGCATTGAAAAAGTTGAACCTGGATCTAGATGTAGCTGGAAATAAGCGAATGCTTCAGCTTAATGAACTTGATGAATTTCGACTCCAAGCGTACGAGAACAACAAAATGTACAAGGAAAAGGTGAAAATGTGGCACGATAGGATGCTACATCCTAAGTTATTTGTGCCGGGGCAACAAGTTCTCTTATTCAACTCTCGTCTCCGACTTTTTCCTGGGAAGTTGAAATCAAGGTGGTCTGGACCTTTTATTGTCAAAACTGTGTTTCCACATGGAGCGGTGAAGATTTTTGAGAATGATCCAGACCAAGCATTCAAGGTTAATGGTCAGCGTTTGAAGCACTACTGTGGGGACACAGCAAACCGAGAAGTGGTTAGTGCCGTTTTATTGTCAACTTGAGGAAGGTACGCAATGTCAAGCTAATGACGAATAGAAGCATTTCGTGGGAGGCAACCCATGATTTGTTGTTACAGGAACCCTTAGAAGTTAATAACCTATCCAAAACCACAAAAAAATCGAAAAAACCGGGCTGTAATTTTTTTTTCCAGTAGCCTCCTGAGCGCCCGCTCAGCTCTGCTGAGCGACCGCTCAGGGGTCGGTTGGGAGAAATTTTTTTAGTTCAATAAAAATTCAAAAAAAAATCAGAAAAATAAAAAAACAAAATACAGCCCATAAACCCACGACCTATTTCCCCATTATCCCATGATTTTAACCCTTAACCCACTCCTAATCAAATTCTACCCTAATCCATACCCTATATATACATACACCTATCCCATATATCTCCCATACACTTTCTACACTTCAACTCTCTCCCAAACACAAAAACACAAATCTTAAGCACTTTTATTCAGATTCGATGTCACCCAAGAGAGCAAGGACTATTGATAGCAGCAGCATAGTCCCTACTGCTGATTCTTCGAGGGGTACTGCTGTGAGGCCTCGTTTGAATGATAGGGCTGCTGAGGAGGAGTACACTAAGCTTCTGGGGAAGCCGATTCTGAAGGAGAGGGGATTTTTACCATCTGGGAGGGATGGTGAGTTGTTGCCTATGATTGCTGAGAAGGGATGGATAGTTTTTTGTGAGTCTCCTGAAGCAGTGCCGATGAGCGTGGTTCACGAGTTCTATGCGAACGCGAAGGCCGAGAAGAATGGGTTTTCTGTGGTCCGGGGGATGACGGTTGATTATCACCCAGCGGCGATTTGCCATGTGATTGGGCAGAGACAGAGGAAGCCCACGGAGGAGAACTGGAATGAGAAGACTGCTGAGGATTTTGACTTGGATTTGATTTGTGCTACTCTCTATAGACCGGGCACAGTATGGACTTTCAAGACTAGAACTAATGAGTATCATCACTTTCCGGAGATCGCGATGAACAAGTATGCCCGTGCATGGAATGCGTTTATTTGTGCTAATATTCTGCCTTCTTCGCATGCACATGAGGTCACAGTTGAGAGAGCACATTTGTTGTGGGGAATTTTGAATGAGGAGTACTATGTGGACCTTGGTGAGTTCATCTACCAAGGAATTCTGAAGTTTTTGAGGGGAGCTAAGCACATGAACATCCCCTATGCATTCACGGTTATTAAGCTTTGCCGAGCGGTGGGAGTTCAGTGGCCGTCTCATGAGCAGTTGCAGTTGCCGGCCGCTCCTATTGATTCCGGGACTCTGAATGCGATGTAGGAGTGGACCGGTGGTGAGCCCGAGGAGCATGGGCTGGGTTATCATCTTCCAGGAGGGCGTCCAGCACGAGGTGCTATTATGGCGAGGCCGAGGCGTGATGAGGCTGGTTCTTCTAGAGCTCAGGAGGGTGCTGGGATGGTTGATGCCCGGTATAGGAGGCTGTCACGGAGGATGGATACTATGTACGAGACGCAGAGCAGGTTTGCTTAGGAGCTCACCCTTGCGCTAGGGACCGTTTTTCGAGGCCTTGGAGCTGACATCCAGTGGCCAGTTTTTGGTAAGGACTCTGCATATCCGCCTCCTGATACACCACCCACTGAGGGTGATGATGATGATGATCTCTCTGAATAGGTATACCCTGTGTTCCTTTCTACTACCTTCACTAGGGACAATAAAGATTTTAAGTTTGGGGGTGGTAGTTAAGGAATATTTTGTGTGTGTGTCATATAGTTGCATATTCATGATAGTTTAGTTCATATAATTGCATAATTTTTGCCATATAGTTTTTTTTTATTTTTATAGTTTTATTTGTTTATCATGTCATGTAGCTCATGCATATGCCATGATCCCTTTTGCGATGATTTGCCGACTGATTTGTGATGTTGATGCGAGTGTAGTGATAACATTAAAGTGATGTTGAGTCATGTAGGTTGATATGCATGCTAGAAATACTTGTATTTTCACTAAGTCTTAGAGAATGCTTAAGGACTAGATTATTGTTATGGTCTGATTGTTTTCAAGGTTAATCTATTTATTATGCTTAGAATTTTATAATAGGTTCTTAGTGATAAAGGCATGAAAAGGAGAAAAATAGAGTAAAAAATGGAATTCGTTGCTAATTGTGGCTAGGCGTCAAATGGCTAGTAGCCGGCTCGTATGTTTATGCGAGTAGTCCAGGGTTGAGCAAGATGGAGTGAAACGCACTTGCTCAGAAATTTTGAAAAAAAAGAGAAAAAAAAAGAAAAGAAAAAAAGAAAAGAAAAAAAATGAAGATAAAGAGTTAATGCATAATTGATCACGAGTGGACTCTTTGGTATTCGAGTTATTAAGTTCTTAGGGGACTTTGTGCCTAGTGACCTAAGGCTTTTAGAGTCTGGGATCCGCTAACCTAACGCTCGCTACATGGATACCATTGTATAAGTCTTTTGTGGACCTCACTCATTGCATGGTCAAATTAGCATTATTGTTATGAATAAAAAGCATGATTCCGTAATAAGCTCCAGGATTTTTGTAGTGTTATAAGTCACTTTGTGCCTAGAATTTTTATTCTGTGTATAATCATGTGATTGCCTTGATGATAGTTGAGTCATGATAATTGATCTAGTTCCGAAGTATATCTGTTAAGCATCTGCACAAACCACGTTTCTGGCTGTATGTTAGTTTGCATGATTTGATTGATCTTTAGTCGCCTAATTGCATTTGTTGAGATGTCGTAAGCTGGTTGGTTTTGTCATAGTAAGGGGGATCGCTGCATTTTATATAGATTGCATTCATGCATGTTTTTATGTTGTTTTTGAGTCTGTGACGCTTGAGGACAAACATCGATTTAAGTTTGGGGGTGTGATAAGTGGCATTTTATACCACTTAGAACGTCTTATAATAGCTTAATTTGGTGTCTTGAAATCAAGTATTTTGTGTATTTGATGCATTTTTCTAGTGTTTGTGCATTTCAGGATATTAGTTGCATTTCGGGGGAGAATTCATCAAGAATAAGCCTTGGCATGTGTAACACCCCCAAATCCGGGGTCGGGGATCCGGGTTGTCACGAGTTCCATTTCCCATAATAATACTTAATCTTAATAATCAACCAACTACTGCGTACTGTGACCCCACAATATACACACACACCACAAGTTATAGTCTCAGAGATGAATACCAAACAATAACACAAGTTATTTTATTCCACAATTATAAGTCATTACACCTCAAAAGGGTTTTTGAATAAATTTACATATTCTTTTCCATTATTACAATTCATAAATATACATAAGTCTGGTACATCAAAAGTTGAAAGCCTAGCCTATTGGTAGACCCTACCTCAGCTACAACGGCATCAACGCCTACAGGAAACTGCGGAACGTTTCCTATCCGCTCGCGAATTGGGAGCTTGATCCTGTTTATCTTGTCTATCTGTTGTTGTGTGATGAAAGAAGAAAGCAAGGGTGAACAACAAGCCCACCGAAATAATATGTATTATAATTAACAATATATGAGCATTCTCATAGTACTCATGAAAGTCTTGGTCAAGAAGAAATGAACCAAGTTTGTTATTTTAATGTGACGAAGTCGTAAAATATTCAGTATACATATATACTTCTCAAATCTTTGAAATACCCTGACATGTATAATATACACAGAGTTCCCGTTTATAACTGTATAAAATATCGTTGCAAGGTGATCTCATATATCTAACCTTGTCTCAACGTTTTTCTGAAAATCTTTGTCATGCCTAAGATAATCATTTACTAGATATAAGTTGAAAAGATGAAGTTACAAGATACTCCCATATACTTATATCTTTTCCGAATACTACTTGAACTACCACCGTTCAAGTTATAATTAGTTTCAAAAGTTCATCACACAGATGAGACTACAAGATAATACTTGAATATATTCAATCTTTGAAATATTATTGAATGAAATGAAGTTACGAGATACTTCATTAAGTCCCGATATATATATATATATATATATATATATATATCCATATATATCTCTCATACATTTCCTGAAAACCTCTGTCATGTAAAGTATGAACAGAGTTGCAATATCCAATGAATTTGGAAAGAAAGAATTTTGGCATAAACCCGATATCTTGCTGATCAGGCAAAGATACCAATAAGTAACCTTTTCTACTGTAGATAGATGAATTCCTCGCCGGTCATCACCCTGGCCGCATTAAGACCTCGCGCTTGACCGTTACCCGGCCACTCACGCGTGGATGGACTGTCACCCAGCCTCTTACACCTTCATAGAACGTACCCCGGCCTGTCGCTTATGCCGACTCAATTAGATGGACTTACTTCCCGAACGTTGGGCAAGTAATCAAATTTTTTTCTCAAAACAGCAACCTCGTTGCGATTATAAAATACACCACAGAGCCGGATCCCTAAGATTTTTTTGAGAGAATATTCAAGTCTCCTTCGAAAGGAAGATCTTAAATCTGAAAACGAGTTTTGAGATCCGCTTTAACTTTTAAAATCATTTCGATGCAGCCACTGCTATTGCAGCGCAACTCCAAGCGCTGTCTATGAAGGTCGATTCTCTAGCTACCTATGGAGTCAATCAAATAGCTATGGTCTGTGAGCTTTGTGCAGGTTCTCATGCTACAGATCAATGTTCTCTTGTTAACGAATCTGTTCAGTATGTGAACAATTATCAGCGACAACAATAACCTGTGCCAGCTACTTATCATCCTAACAACAGAAATCATCCAAATTTCAGCTGGGGTAATAATCAGAATGCTATTCAGCCACCATATCAGCAAGGTGTGAGTAAACAGTTCAATCCACCTGGATTCCAGCAACCACAACGGTATGCTCAAAGGCAATCATATCCTCAACAGGGAGGTGCAGCTGCACCCACTAGTGCTGATTTTGAGGAAGTTAAGTTGTTGTGCAAGAGTCAGGCGGTGTCGATCAAGACCTTGGAAAATCAAATTGGTCAAATAGCCAATGCAGTGCTCAATCGTCAACCTGGCACACTTCCCAGTGACACGGAAGTGCCAGGCAAGAAGGAAGCTAAAGAGCAAGTCAAGGCTATTACCTTAAGGTCTGGGAAAGTTGCTGATGCTGAAAAGGCAAAAGAAGGAGAAGCTGAACTTGGAGATGAAGAAGCTAAGCAAAAGGAGAAAGCGGCGGAACCAAGGAAGACTACTGTTGAACACACTCTGCCTGAGGGTAATACAGGAGAGAAACAGCTCTATCCTCCACCACCTTTCCCTAAGAGATTGCAACAACAAAAGCTGGATAAGCAGTTCGGTAAGTTTCTGGAGGTGTTCAAGAAACTTCACATCAATATACCTTTCGCTGAGGCTCTGGAGCAAATGCCTAGTTATGCGAAAATTATGAAGAGTATTCTTTCAAGGAAGGTGAAACTGAATGACCTTGAGACCGTTGCTCTAACGGAAGAATGCAGTGCTGTGCTGCAACAAAAGTTACCTCCAAAGCTTAAAGATCCAGGTAGCTTCACCATTCCTTGCACCATTGGCAAGTTGTCTTTTTACAAGTGCCTTTGTGATTTGGGAGCAAGCATAAATCTGATGCCGTTGTCGATCTTTAAGAAGTTGGATTTGCCTGATCCAAAGCCCCCCTACATGTCTCTATAATTGGCTGATCGTTCTATTACTTACCCAAGAGGCATAGTGGAGGATGTGCTAGTCAAGGTGGATAAGCTCCTCTTTTCTGCAGACTTTGTTATTCTGGATTTCGAGGAAGATAAGAAGATTCCCATAATCTAGGGAAGACCTTTCTTGGCTACTGGATGTACCTTGATAGATGTGCAGAAAGGTGAACTTACTATGCGGGTGCAGGATCAGGATGTGACCTTCAATGTATTCAAAGCAATGAAATTCCCTACAGAAGATGAGGAGTGCTTAAAAGTGGATTTGATTGATTCTGCGTTTACTTTAGAACTCGATCATATGCTAATGTCTGATGCATTAGAAAAGGCCTTAGTGGGGGATTTTGACAGTGATGATGAAGATGGCAATGAGCAATTACAATATCTTAATGCTTCTCCCCGGAGGCAAAAGCTGGACATGCCGTTTGAATCTCTTGGTACTTCTGACCTCAAAAATACTGAAGGAAAGCTCAAACCATCAATTGAGGAAGCACCCACCTAGGAGCTTAAGCCATTGCCTGAACACTTGAGGTATGCTTTTTTAGGTGATGCATCTACATTACCTGTTATTATTGCATCTGACCTTTCAGGTAGTGAGGAGGACAAACTCTTAAGGATTTTGAGAGAATTCAAATCGGCTATTGGATGGACCATAGCAGATATCAAGGGGATCATCCCTTCATATTGCATGCATAAGATTCTGCTAGAGGAGGGTAGTAAGCCAACTGTTGAGCAACAGCGCAGACTTAATCCTCTCATGAAAGAGGTGGTGAAGAAAGAAATTCTGAAATGGCTGGATGCAGGAATCATTTATCCTATTTCTGACAGTTCTTGGGTGAGCCCCGTGCAATGTGTACCTAAGAAAGGAGGTATTACTGTGGTAGCAAATGAGAAGAACAAGCTCATCCCCACTCGAACAGTCACAGGATGGAGAGTATGCATAGACTACCGAAAGTTGAACAAGGCCACGAGGAAGGATCACTTCCCTCTTCCGTTTATTGATCAGATGCTTGACTGGTTGGCTGGTCATGAGTATTATTGTCTTCTGGATGGCTACTCGGGGTATAATCAGATTTGTATTGCACCAGAGGATCAAGAAAAGACTACCTTCACTTGTCCATTTGGCACGTTTGCTTTTCGCAGAGTTTCGTTTGGGTTATGTGGCGCACCGGCCACTTTTCAGAGATGTATAATGGCTATATTCTCTGACATGATTGGGAATAATGTCGAGGTGTTCATGGACGACTTCTCCGTCTTTGGACATTCATATGATGAATGTTTGAATAATCTTCGTGCCGTGCTCAAAAGGTGTGTGGAAATTAATTTGGTGCTCAATTGGGAAAAATGTCATTTTATGGTGCGTGAAGGCATTATTCTTGGGCATAATGTCTCTAGCAAGGGTCTTGAGGTGGAAAAAGGCAAGGTGGGAGTCATTGAAAGGAATCCGTAGTTTTCTTGGTCATGCGGGTTTTTATCGGTGTTTCATCAAGGACTTTTCGAAGATATCTAAGCCGCTGTGCAACTTGCTTGAGAAGGATGTGCCTTTCAAATTTGATGATGAATGTTTGACGGCATTCGAGACGCTTAAAAAGAGTTTAATCACTGCACCAATTATTACAGCACCGGATTGGACAGAGCCTTTTGAGATGATGTGTGATGCGAGTGATTATGCGGTAGGCGCAGTTCTTGGGCAGCGCAAGAATAATCTCTTTCATGTGGTCTACTATGCTAGCAAGACCTTAAATGGGGCCCAAATGAACTACACCACTACTGAGAAGGAGCTCTTGGCTATAGTCTTTGGTTTCGAGAAATTTCGATCTTATCTGCTTGGGACAAAAGTGATAGTATTCACTGATCATGCGGCCATTCGCTATTTGGTTTCCAAGAAGGATTCGAAGCCGAGACTCATTCGTTGGGTGCTCTTACTACAGGAATTTGAGTTAGAGATTAAGGATCGAAAAGGTACTGAGAATCAAGTAGCTGACCATCTCTCTAGATTGGAGAATCCCGAGTCTACTTCACATGTTAAGACATTGATCAACGAATCTTTTCCGGATGAGCAGTTGTTCGCAGTTCAGGAGGAAGAGCCATGGTTCGTAGATATTGTGAATTATCTTGTCAGCAATATAATGCCTCCTAATTTGACCACAGCTCAAAAGAAGAAGTTTCTGCATGAGGTGAAGTGGTATATGTGGGATGAACCGTATTTGTTTAGACAGGGAGCTGACCAGATCATCAGGAGATGTATCCCATTCTGTGAGACGGAGGGGATATTACGAGACTACCATTCCACAGTTTATGGAGGACACTATGGTGGTGAGAAGACGGCAGCTCGTATCCTCCAAGCAGGTTTTTTCTGGCCTACTTTATTTAAGGATGCTCATCAGTTTGTTTTAAAGTGTGATCGTTGCCAAAGAGTGGGAAATTTGACGAGAAAGGATGAGATGCCATTAAATGTGATGCTTGAAGTCGAGGTCTTTGATGTTTGGGGAATCGATTTCATGGGGCCTTTTTTCTCGTCCTGCAACAATCAGTACATCTTGCTGGCAGTCGATTATGTCTCAAAATGGGTAGAAGTCAAAGCTCTACCGACAAATGATGCAAAGGCAGTGTTAAATTTTCTTCATAAGCAGATTTTCACAAGGTTTGGAACGCCACGAGTAATCATAAGTGATGAAGGGTCGCATTTCTGCAACCGTAAGTTCACTTCTATGATGCAGCATTATAATGTGAATCATCGAGTTGCTACTGCCTATCATCCGCAAATAAATGGTCAAGCGGAAGTGTCTAACAGAGAGATCAAGCGCATTCTAGAGAAGGTTGTTTGTCTGTCAAGGAAGGATTGGTCTTTAAAGCTCGATGAAGCTGTTTGGGCATACAGAACAGCATACAAAACTCCACTTGGTATGTCCCCGTTTCAACTGGTGTATGGTAAGGGATGTCAATTACCTGCGGAGCTTGAGCATAAGACCTATTGGGCGTTGAAAAAGTTGAACCTGGATCTAGATGCAGCTGGAAATAAGCGAATGCTTCAGCTTAATGAACTTGATGAATTTCGACTCCAAGCATACGAGAACAACAAAATGTACAAGGAAAAGGTGAAATGGTGGCACGATAGGATGCTACATCCTAAGTTATTTGTGCCGGGGCAACAAGTTCTCTTATACAACTCTCGTCTCCGACTTTTTCCTGGGAAGTTGAAATCAAGGTGGTCTGGACCTTTTATTGTCAAAACTGTGTTTCCACATGGAGCGGTGAAGATTTTTGAGAATGATCCAGACCAAGCATTCAAGGTTAATGGTCAGCGTTTGAAGCACTACTGTGGGGACACGGCAAACCGAGAAGTGGTTAGTGCCGTTTTATTGTCAACTTGAGGAAGGTACGCAATGTCAAGCTAATGACGAAAAAGAAGCATTTCGTGGGAGGCAACCCATGATTTGTTGTTACAGGAACCCTTAGAAGTTAATAACCTATCCAAAACCACAAAAAAATCGAAAAAACCGGGCTGGAATTTTTTTTTTTCCAGTAGCCTCCTGAGCGCCCGCTCAGCTCTGCTGAGCGACCGCTCAGGGGTCGGCTGGGAGAAATTTTTTTAGTTCAATAAAAATTCAAAAAAAAATCAGAAAAATAAAAAAACAAAATACAGCCCATAAACCCACGACCTATTTCCCCAATATCCCATGATTTTAACCCTTAACCCACTCCTAATCAAATTCTATCCTAATCCATACCCTATATATACATACACCTATCCCATATATCTCCCATACACTTTCTACACTTCAACTCTCTCCCAAACACAAAAACACAAATCTTAAGCACTTTTATTCAGATTTGATGGCACCCAAGAGAGCAAGGACTATTGATAGCAGCAGCATAGTCCCTACTGCTGATTCTTCGAGGGGTACTGCTGTGAGGCCTCGTTTGAATGATAGGGCTGCTGAAGAGGAGTACACTAAGCTTCTGGGGAAGCCGATTCTGAAGGAGAGGGGATTTTTACCATCTGGGAGGGATGGTGAGTTGTTGCCTATGATTGCTGAGAAGGGATGGATAGTTTTTTGTGAGTCTCCTGAAGCAGTGCCGATGAGCGTGGTTCACGAGTTCTATGCGAACGCGAAGGCCGAGAAGAATGGGTTTTCTGTGGTCCGGGGGATGACGGTTGATTATCACCCAGCGGAGATTTTCCATGTGATTGGGCAGAGACAGAGGAAGCCCACGGAGGAGAACTGGAATGAGAAGACTGCTGAGGATTTTGACTTGGATTTGATTTGTGCTACTCTCTATAGACCGGGCACAGTATGGACTTTCAAGACTGGAACTAATGAGTATCATCACTTTCCGGAGATCGCGATGAACAAGTATGCCCGTGCATGGAATGCGTTTATTTGTGCTAATATTCTGCCTTCTTCGCATGCACATGAGGTCACAGTTGAGAGAGCACATTTGTTGTGGGGAATTTTGAATGAAGAGTACCATGTGGACCTTGGTGAGTTCATCTACCAAGGAATTCTGAAGTTTTTGAGGGGAGCTAAGCACATGAACATCCCCTATGCATTCACGGTTACTAAGCTTTGCCGAGCGGTGGGAGTTCAGTGGTCGTCTTATGAGCAGTTGGAGTTGCCGGCCGCTCCTATTGATTCTGGGACTCTGAATGCGATGTAGGAGTGGACCGGTGGTGAGCCCGAGGAGCATGGGCTGGGTTATCATCTTCCAGGAGGGCGTCCAGCACGAGGTGCTATTATGGCGAGGCCGAGGTGTGATGAGGCTGGTTCTTCTAGAGCTCAGGAGGGTGCTGGGATGGCTGATACCCGGTATAGGAGGCTGTCACGGAGGATGGATGCTATGTACGAGACGCAGAGCAGGTTTGCTCAGGAGCTCACCCTTGCGCTAGGGACCGTTTTTCGAGGCCTTGGAGCTGACATCCAGTGGCCAGTTTTTGGTAAAGACTCTGTATATCCGCCTCCTGATACACCACCCACTGAGGGTGATGATGATGATGATCTCTCCGAATAGGTATACCCTGTGTTCCTTTCTACTACCTTCACTGGGGACAATAAAGATTTTAAGTTTGGGGGTGGTAGTTAAGGAATATTTTGTGTGTGTGTCATATAGTTGCATATTCATGATAGTTTAGTTCATATAATTGCATAATTTTTGCCATATAGTTTTTTTTTTTATTTTTATAGTTTTATTTGTTTATCATGTCATGTAGCTCATGCATATGCCATGATCCCTTTTGCGATGATTTGCCGACTGATTTGTGATGTTGATGCGAGTGTAGTGATAACATTAAAGTGATGTTGAGTCATGTAGGTTGATATGCATGCTAGAAATACTTGTATTTTCACTAAGTCTTAGAGAATGCTTAAGGACTAGATTGTTGTTATGGTCTGATTGTTTTCAAGGTTAATCTATTTATTATGCTTAGAATTTTATAATAGGTTCTTAGTGATAAAGGCATGAAAAGGAGAAAAATGGAGTAAAAAATGGAATTCGTTGCTAATTGTGGCTAGGCGTCAAATGGCTAGTAGCCGGCTCGTATATTTATGCGAGTAGTCTAGGGTTGAGCAAGATGGAGTGAAACGCACTTGCTCAGAAATTTTGAAAAAAAAGAGAAAAAAAAAGAAAAGAAAAAAAGAAAAGAAAAAAAATGAAGATAAAGAGTTAATGCATAATTGATCACGAGTGGACTCTTTGGTATTCGAGTTATTAAGTTCTTAGGGGACTTTGTGCCTAGTGACCTAAGGCTTTTAGAGTGTGGGATCCGCTAACCTAACGCTCGCTACATGGATACCATTGTATAAGTCTTTTGTGGACCTCACTCATTACACGGTCAAATTAGCATTATTGTTATGAATAAAAAGCATGATTCCGTAATAAGCTCCAGGATTTTTGTAGTGTTATAAGTCACTTTGTGCCTAGATTTTTTATTCTGTGTATAATCATGTGATTGCCTTGATGATAGTTGAGTCATGATAATTGATCTAGTTCCGAAGTATATCTGTTAAGCATCTGCACAAACCACGTTTCTGGCTGTATGTTAGTTTGCATGATTTGATTGATCTTTAGTCGCCTAATTGCATTTGTTGAGATGTCGTAAGCTGGTTGGTTTTGTCATAGTAAGGGGGATCGCTGCATTTCATATAGATTGCATTCATGCATGTTTTTATGTTGTTTTTGAGTCTGTGACGCTTGAGGACAAACATCGATTTAAGTTTGGGGGTGTGATAAGTGGCATTTTATACCACTTAGAACGTCTTATAATAGCTTAAATTGGTGTCTTGAAATCAAGTATTTTGTGTATTTGATGCGTTTTTCTAGTGTTTGTGCATTTCAGGGTATTAGTTGCATTTCGGGGGAGAATTCATCAAGAATAAGCCTTGGCATGTGTAACACCCCCAAATCCGGGGTCGGGGATCCGGGTTGTCACGAGTTCCATTTCCCTTAATAATACTTAATCTTAATAATCAACCAACTACTGCGTACTGTGACCTCACAATATACACACACACCACAAGTTATAGTCTCAGAGATGAATACCAAACAATAACACAAGTCATTTTATTCCACAATTATAAGTCATTACACCTCAAAAGGGTTTTTGAATAAATTTACATATTCTTTGCCATTATTACAATTTATAAATATACATAAGTCTGGTACATCAAAAGTTGAAAGCCTAGCCTATTGGTAGACCCTACCTCAGCTACAACGGCATCAACGCTTACAGGAAACTGCGGAACGTTTCCTATCCGCTCGCGAATTGGGAGCTTGATCCTGTTTATCTTGTCTATCTGTTGTTGTGTGATGAAAGAAGAAAGCAAGGGTGAGCAACAAGCCCACCGAAATAATATGTATTATAATTAACAATATATGAGCATTCTCATAGTACTCATGAAAGTCTTGGTCAAGAAGAAATGAACCAAGTTTGTTATTTTAATGCGACGAAGTCGTAAAATATTCAGTATACATATATACACAGAGTTCCCGTTTATAACTGTATAAAATATCATTGCAAGGTGATCTCATATATCTAACTTTGTCTCAACGTTTTTCTGAAAATCTTTGTCATGCCTAAGATAATCATTTACTAGATATAAGTTGAAAAGATGAAGTTACAAGATACTCCCATATACTTATATCTTTTCCGAATACTACTTGAACTACCACCGTTCAAGTTATAATTAGTTTCAAAAGTTCATCATACAGATGAGACTACAAGATAATACTTGAATATATTCAATCTTTGAAATATTATTGAATGAAATGAAGTTACGAGATACTTCATTAAGTCCCGATATATATATATATATATCCATATATATCTCTCATACATTTCTTGAAAACCTCTGTCATGTAAAGTATGAACAGAGTTGCAATATCCAATGAATTTGGAAAGAAAGAATTTTGGCATAAACCCGATATCTTGCTGATCAGGCAAAGATACCAATAAGTAACCTTTTCTACTGTAGATAGATGAATTCCTCGCCGGTCATCACCCTGGCCGCATTAAGACCTCGCGCTTGACCGTTACCCGGCCACACACGCGTGGATGGACTGTCACCCAGCCTCTTACACCTTCATAGAACGTACCCCGGCCTGTCGCTTATGCCGACTCAATTAGATGGACTTACTTCCCGAACGTTGGGCAAGTAATCAAATTTTTTTCTCAAAACAGCAACCTCGTTGCGATTATAAAATACACCACAGAGCCGGATCCCTAAGATTTTTTTGAGAGAATATTCAAGTCTCCTTCGAAAGGAAGATCTTAAATATGAAAACGAGTTTTGGGATCCGCTCTAACTTTTAAAATCATTTCGATGACTCGAAAACATTTTTAAGATTGTTTGGAGTAATACTGATTTAATGAAATAAATCAGTCCCGATATATTAGAAAATATCTGAATATTTTTATTTAAATAATATTCCCATAAGGATAATCCTTATAAAAATAATTGAAATAAAAGTTTTAAAACTTATACTTGAAATGAATAATTAATAACCAAAGATATACTTATACGAAAGTACGATCTTTATTTGAATAATCGAAAATAAGTTTGATTATCGAAACATTATTCTTTAATAAAATAAAGAATATTATTTAATAAATAAGCGGAGTCGTAAGTCCTCAAATGAATATTCAAAATAATATTCATTAAATAAAATAAACGGAGTCTTAAGTCCTCGAATGAATATTCAAAATAATATTCATTAAATAAAGTAAGCGGAGTCATAAGTCCTCGAATGAATATTCAGAATAATATCCATTAAATAAAATAAAGTTATCGAATAAACCTTATTCGATTAATAGTTTTGAAAACTATATCTATATTTATATATATATATATATTATACTCTGGAACATCGACTCCCGGTTTAGAAAAATGTTCACCTTTGGGTCCCCTATACTAAGGGTATACGCAACTACTGCTTATCTCTAACATAGGTATTATGCAACTTATAAGCAATTGAATCAACAATTAGATATCAAGATTACGAAACAGACATGCATATATACCATATCACATGCTCCAATATATCGCAAGATTTGCTAATAACAATCATGCACTTATCACAAGATAATGCATATACATATATTTACATCACAACAACAGTATAATGGGTAGAAAGCCGGAATTAAACCATGGTCGCTTAAGAAACTAGACTTTAACCATTTAGAGCCCTAATGTTCGCTTTCACGCTTAACGATTCACTTAAGTCGCTCGAGTACCCTCGGCTTCACCATTTTTAATAAATTAACCATTAAGAGTTTTAAGGCGATTCTTTCGCGAGTATCTTACCAACTATCTAATCCACTTAACATAATTGTTTCATATCCCAATTAGTCATTTAAAGTCCTTAACCAAGGTTTCAAAGTAAGGCGAGGGGTAATAGTTCGGTCGCGAAGCGCCGTTACCGTTTCTCCTAAACCGTACATCGGATTCAAATGACCACATATCAAAACGAAGCTCGTAACATGAACTATCTAATCATGGTAATGGTCAGATCCTAACAGTGAGTTCATGGGTCCTGATGTTAAGAACAAAAATAGTCTAAAGTAAATCGGGCATTACGACGGCTATGTTTACGCGATTACCAAATTTTATCCTACTCCAAATCAATCCACAATCAACCACAATTCAACCATACAACCAAACTCAATCCATAAATTACTAAAACAGCCCAAAAACCTCAAGTTCTCCAATTTATATTATTCTCAAACATGAACTAAAACTATTCTTAAGTTCATTAACTAATAACCAAGATTTACAACTCCAAAAACATCACAAAACCAACTAATCTCTATATATTCAATCACCACGCTTCTCATGAACTATCCTACTCATAATAAGCTCTTAATATTCAATAACAATTCTAGGTTAAGAGATTATACCTTCCTTGGTGAGTAAGAGTAACTAAGGAGCTTGGAATCACCCTTGAAAGTCCTTACCAAAGCTTAATCTAACCAAAAACACAAGATCAAACAATTTAAATTTCTTGAAAACACTATTCACTCTCTTCTTAAATGATTTATTGAAAGAGATTGTGAAGGAATTTGGAGCTTAAACTCCTAGGATAGCCATAACTAATCATAAGGAACCTTGGATAATTACCTTGCAATTTAACAATGGTTGGATCTTGGATTTTGAAATTTTCCTCTTTGAAAAACAAGAAAAGCCGAGAGCTTCTCTTGAATAATGAGATTCAACTTTGTTTTTGTGTTTTTTGATTTGTTTGGCTTGGTTGATCCACTTTTATTTTGATTTATTACCTTTAAACCATGGTGAATTTTGTGTGGTTTATAATCAACCAACCTTCCTTCCTTTTTAGTCATGCTTAGGTCATCATTCTTATGTCATCTTCCCATGCTTGTCCTCTTCTTATTGGTTTGATGACATCATCCTCACTAACCTCTTTGATTAGCTCCTAATTACTTGGCTAATGACCGCTGATCTGTTATACGGTTCGCTTAACTTTCGTTTTCGTTTATCGTTTGAGGGATCATACCCGGGATCTTATTACTTGGGTTCCCTTAACCTTTCTCAATACATTATAATCCTTTTATGATCCTTTCTTTTAATCCTTGAATTTAAATCCTTTTTATCCTGTTCTCTTATACTCAATTCTTTCGGTATCTGGTGGATTTTCGGGAAAAATCAAAGTGTTCGAATTTGGATTCTGACGATCTTTACATACACTTATATCCCATATAAAGTACTAATAAGATCTCAGAATAACAATAGAAGAACCCCTACATAGTGTGGCATGGAAAGGTTTCTTATTCAGCATAATTAGCAAAACACTACTCATAAGGGTTACTAAAAGTTCAAAAATTTTGGGGTTATTACAGTCTCCCCTCCTTAAAAGGATTCCGTCCCGGAATCAGGAAAAATGAATAGGGATACTTTCTTAGCATTGCACTTTCTAACTCTCAAGTCAATCTTCCCACATTGTGGTTCTACCATCAAACTCTGACTAGTTTGATAGCCCTTCTCCTAAGCACTTGTTCCTTTTCAATTTATAACCCTTCCTGGTTGCTCCATATAGGTTACGTCGGGTTGCATGTCTATGCGCTCATATGCCCCTATTTGTCTGGCATCCGAATTATACTTCCTTAATATTGATACGTGGAACACATTATGAACTTGCTACATGTTCGGGGGTAGGGCTAGCTCATATGCTAAATTCCCAATACGTCTTAATACCTCAAAGGGTCCAACAATTCATGGGCTTAGCTTTCCTTTCTTTCCGAACCTCATCCATCCTTTCCAAGGGATACCTTTAACATTATTAGGTCCCCAATTTCCTATTCCTTGTCCTTTCGTGTCAAATCAACATACTTTTTATATCCACCTTGGGCTACTACCAGCCGTCCTCTGATTAGATCTATTATATCCTTGGTCCTTTGGACCACTACTGGTCTGAGCATCTTGCGCTCTGTAATATCATCCTCTCATAAGGGAGATCGACATTGTCTTCCCTCAAGGATCTCAAAAGGCGATATCTCAATACTGACATATGATCTATTGTCAGACGAAAACTCAATCCGTGTTAAGTGACCATTTCAAATTTTTTCAAGTCTATTGCACAGACTCTCATCATAGCTTCTAGCATTATAGCTTTTGCTTCTCAATACCCATTCTTTTCCAGTTCATAGTCATTACTATCTTCCGTACATAATACTATACCGGTTACACTTTTGCTCGTTAGCATTCTATAACCTTTTAATAATTGCGTCAACCTTAGTATCACGAACTCGTTAGATTCGGAATACCACCGCACTGATACTACTCCCTTCTAGCTGCTTCTATCTTTGAAAGCTTGATCCATCGTATAGAAGTAAAAGAATTTATTGAGAGATCACTATGATCATGAACACTTGTTATATCGCATAGTTAGTACAGAAGGTGGCCAGCCTTTAGTACTTGACAAGCAATTAAACAACATGTGGTATCCTACTAGGCTTCTATCACACAGATAGATAGTCATTCGGCAATACCTCCCCTTCTGGAAGGGTTGTTCTTCTCAGCTTACATAAAATGAAAAGAAGAAAAAAGAGCGAACTGAAGAGAATTGTATATACGTAAAAACTTTATTGTCATAAATATCTGGCTTGGAATCTACCTCTGAACTATAGCGGTTTGTCATAGGAGAACAAAACATATACGTATATATATCAACATCAAGTATTATAGCATCGTATTTCACATGCTTAAATATTTTTGCTATTCCATCCATTATTCTATGGACCCATGCTCTTCCTCGAGCTTATACACAATCACCTTTGAAACTCCCTCGACATCGAAAATCGAATCTGGGATCTCATTCTAGACATCATCGTTACTAGAATTCTATGCTTGCACTGCAACCTTCCTCGTATAGTAATACGACTCTCTATTGATAAGAAGGAATAAGTATTCAATAGGTAGATAATCGACTTAATTAGTCTATCAATGATAACTTATACATCACTACAGCCCGATTAGTGGTTCTTAATCTCAACATCCATTCCAATACAACTCTCACGGTTGTAATTAATCGACTCATTACCCGCAGAATCATTCCTGCACTACTAGGGTCCACCGTTGACCTACTGTAGTCATTCATTTTCCATGAAGTCTTAATAGCTAACCATACGGAGTCCATACATCTCGTATCGAATTCTTCTAAGGAGGTAACATGATCACCGTTCATGATTCATGAAGAACACTCCTGAACTTGACGTACATATGACATGAAGCAGATAAAATTGTAGAAGAGTTTCAATGAAGGCAATGATAGCAGGTTAATACCATTCTTAATCATATGTCTTTATTGGGAGACATGCATCTTAAAGGTTCATTTAGTCATTCCGTAACATGGTCCTGGCTAATCTCAAGATAGTACCTTCTAAGATAGATAGCCCGCTCATGGTGATTATACGAATTAAACCTTTACCAAACTACTATTATGGTTGGGTATTGCATAGTCATCAGAAGGAATGTCAATCTTCCAAACCATAATACAACCTTTACGGCTTTAACCATTATTACTGTATTCCTCTGGCACGAGCGCCGATAATTGTCCTCTTACACTTAAAGTGTTGGCCACCTCTTTGGGCTTTCCTGATAGTAAAATTTCCTTATAATCAATGTCTTTTAAATGACCTTCAACTAAATTTTCTACCTCATTTCCAATCACTGCTTGTGTGAAAATGCTCTTCATTACGCCTTGGTAAAAAAATATATCATCACTTTTCCATAAGTTATTGCCTCGGTCTTTTAGAGGTTAACATTGTCACGATTGACTCTTGATCACACTTAGGACGTCTCTTATTTTGGGTCCTTCTTGATTTCACCAATCTCGACCCTTATTGGGTCAATCTATACTTTCTTATGGTTCAACATGTGCCCCACCTGGCATTATTATAATTACGTCACATTTCCTTTATCAAAATTTCTATTCTTGAGAACTTTGAATATTACCTTTCTCCTTGTAAAACCTCTAAGGTTATCCTTAAATCCTTCATCAGGTACACCCTAGGCATAGGGCATATCAAGATACCATTTACTAATACCAGAATCATTGTCTATATACTTCTGAAAAATTTCTCCACTGATCCTTAAAGGTTGTTGTTACCTTAATCCTTTCCAATTTATACTGTCAAAACTCATATTATCCCTATTAAGGGTGAAATGCCAACCTTTATTCATTCCCCTAGGATTCATTCTAAGTTACAGATGTTCTATCCTTAATTCCACCTTTAAAAAGGTACATGCATCCTTCCATGGATAAATCAAGTCATATATCCCTGATAAGGGTGTCTTATTCAATCATTCCCACCCAGATAGTCTATACCAATTTCACAATAACATCCTTATTCAAACTGAGGTCAACACATTTGGCCTTCAAAAGATAACAATGGTTACCCGCTTTTCTTTCCTAATTTGGTAATGACAACAGGGATGTCCTGGAAGATATTGGTCATGTTCAACGTGAACTTCTTCTTAATAATTCCTCATTAACTTTTGTTGTTTATCTCAACAGTCATCTCAATGTTGGGATGTCTTTCATACCCGGAGTCTCCCTTTCTGGGTATCATGCCACCGGTCTTACACTTCACATTCTTGAAGGTCACTTCCTTCATCCAATTTTCCTAATTTCCTACTTTTTTGTCTCCTCAGTCTATCCGCGTCTCATTATTTATCCTTCGAACTATCTCAAGGTTTCCTCGAATTCTCCTAACTTAAAGGGGGTACAATATGTACATCTCTTATGCCTTCAACCATCAACTTTAACTCATGGTGAATCACCCTCATCCTGACGATTACATACTTTTCTATTTCTATTGCTACGAGTCTTTAGGGTTTCCTCATACCCAACATCCTTATCATTCCTCAAACTCTATTGCCTTTATTTTCCTTTCCACTTCAGTTTCTTTTTATTTTCCTTTCTCTTATCGTTATTTCATGAACCAACCCAACATAAGCATTGATTTCAAACATCCCGTCATTCTGGATTCGTGTCCTCAGAACGAATCTTGACAACTTTTACAATTTAGATTCATAATTCATCATACTCGTCCGCCTTTGTTCTGGCTCTAAAGCTTTTACACTATCTCCATAACCTTGGGAATTACTTTCCCGAAAATAATTGACTGAACTGTAATCAGTTTATTCTAACCTCTGGCTCCATGCCTTTCTTGGTCTTTCACCAACGGGTGGCCTCTCTCTTAGGAAGGTAAGTGACAAAAATAGTCTTTTGCGCTTCATCAATCATTTAGAATATAAAATCAGTCCTCTATTTCCTTTGGCCAGGCTCTTGCCTCGGCTAGGTCAGCTTGTTCCTCAAAACTCTGAGAGCTTAGTGACTTAAGGGTCCTGAAAGAATTTTCCACCGCATTGTTTCCCCAGGGTGGTGTTTGGGAATAAAAGTATAATTTTTGTTTAGGAAGGTCCATGAATTTTCCCATAGGAGTACCATCCCGGTTCTCCCTATCTTGCTCGACTTCTATTTTCTCAGTATGAAATGTTTCATCCTTCTCCCATAATCAGGGTTATCTTATACGTTAAAATCCTTGTTTTCCATTTCATTATGTTATGGGTTCTTTCTTTCTGGATGGCAACCTCCCTGACTATCACATTCAGGGTTTGCCCTAAATCTTATTCCTCGAACTATGGTTTTCATCTAAGATCTCGTCCTTAAGCTCTTGAACGTTTGGAACCCAAATTCTGTAGGAATACCTCATTATTCCCTTATCATCTTTCTCGGTATTAATCTCTTCTCTATTTGTTGGCTTTCTTCCTTCATTCATCACTTTTTCCTGGCATAATATGATCTTTTCCAATAATTCAGGTTGTATTGCAATCTCAAACAGCTTTTCGGTACCAGCTCCGGTTACCTTCACTTCTATTTCCATTTTCTCAAAAACTCTTATCAACTCTCCCAAAGACATTTTCATCTTGAGTCTCTCCTTTATACTAAGGGCATTTAGCCACCATTTTGGCTTTCCCTGGATGATAAAGAATCTCATAATCATAATCCTTGATTAGCTCTAACCACCTCTTCTGGCGCATGTTGAGCTCTTTCTGCGTGAAAATGCACTAGAGCACTTATGGATTATGTAAATCTCGCACTTCTCTCCATACAAGTAGTGGCTCCAATCTTTAGGGAAAAACTATTGCCACGATCCCAAGCTCATGGGTGGGGACATCGAATTTTATATTCCCTTAATTTTCTTGATGCGTACGCGATTACCTTGTTGTGCTGTATAAGAAGCACCCTAATTCCTTATGTGAAGCGTCACTACACATCACAAAATCTCCTTTTCCATCCGGCAATGCCAAAATAGGGGTCGTCACCAATCTTTGCTTTAGTTCTTAAAAGCTGATCTCGTATTTTTCTGTCCATTCGAACTTCTCAGTCTTACGAGTAAGCCGCGTTAAAGGGGCTACTATCTTTACAAACTTGAACGAACCTCCGGTAGTGACCGGCCAATCCTACCTCTGGTAGTCGCCCTAACCATGGTTATCAATTCCTCAGTGGTCCTTTATTCATTCTTGTCAGGATCCTCCACGGGATCCTTCTCAGCAACAATCCCTTCTGGGATAACATCCTCAACCGCAACATTCTCAATATGAATCTCATCCGGTCCCTCGTTAGGGTACTCTATTGGGTTCACAATTTGATCTCCAATATGAAATAAAACATCCTCATGATGATGCCCCTGAACCTCTGGGTTCGGTGCCCCGCTGCCCTATATGAGAACGAACTATGTTACTATCATGATATTTATAAGGGTTCCCATAAGGGTTTTAATTGTCAGTACTATGCTAGGTAGTCCGACTATGAACTTGGAAAGAGTTCTTATTATCTTAGTGAACTTATTATCTTAACGCCACATCATCTCTGAGGTTTATAACGCTTGGCTCTGATACCATTTCTGTAACGCCCCCAAATCCGGGGTCGGGGATCCAGGTTGTCACGAGTTCCATTTCCCTTAATAATACTTAATCTTAATAATAAACCAACTACTGCGTACTGTGACCCTACAATATACACACACACCACAAATTATAGTCTCAGAGATGAATACCAAACAATAACACAAGTCATTTTATTCCATAATTATAAGTCATTACACCTCAAAAGGGTTTCTGAATAAATTTACATATTCTTTGCCATTATTACAATTCATAAATATACATAAGTCTGGTACATCAAAAGTTGAAAGCCTAGCCTATTGGTAGACCCTACCTCAGCTACAACGACATCAACGCCTACAGGAAACTGCGGAACGTTTCCTATCCGCTCGCGAATTGGGAGCTTGATCCTGTTCATCTTGTCTATCTGTTGTTGTGTGATGAAAGAAGAAAGCAAGGGTGAGCAACAAGCCCACCGAAATAATATGTATTATAATTAATAATATATGAGCATTCTCATAGTACTCATGAAAGTCTTGGTCAAGAAGAAATGAACCAAGTTTGTTATTTTAATGCAACGAAGTCGCAAAATATTTAGTATACATATATACTTCTCAAATCTTTGAAATCCTCTGACATGTATAATATACACATAGTTCCCATTTATAACTGTATAAAATATCGTTGCAAGGTCATCTCATATATCTAACCTTGTCTCAACGTTTTTTCTGAAAATCTTTGTCATGCCTAAGATAATCATTTACTAGATATAAGTTGAAAAGATGAAGTTACAAGATACTCCCATATACTTATATCTTTTCCGAATACTACTTGAACTACCACCGTTCAAGTTATAATTAGTTTCAAAAGTTCATCACACAGATGAGACTACAAGATAATACTTAAATAGATTCAATCTTTGAAATATTATTGAATGAAATGAAGTTACGAGATACTTCATTAAGTCCCGATATATATATATATATATATATCCATATATATCTCTCATACATTTCCTGAAAACCTATGTCATGTAAAGTATAAACAGAGTTGCAATCTCCAATGAATTTGGAAAGAAAGAATTTTGGCATAAACTCGATATCTTGCTGATCAGGCAAAGATACCAATAAGTAACCTTTTCTACTGTAGATAGATGAATTCCTCACCGGTTATCACCCTGGCCGTATTAGGACCTCGCGCTAGACCGTTACCCGACCACTCACGCGTGGATGGACTGTCACCCAGCCTCTTACACCTTCATAGACCGTACCCCGGCCTGTCGCTTATGCCGACTCAATTAGATGGACTTACTTCCCGAACGTTGGGCAAGTAATCAAATTGTTTTCTCAAAACAACAACCTCGTTGCGAATATAAAATACACCACAGAGCCGGATCCCTAAGATTTTTTTGAGCGAATATTCAAGTCTCCTTCGAAAGGAAGATCTTAAATCTGAAAACGAGTTTTGGGATCCGCTCTAACTTTTAAAATCATTTTGAAGATTCGAAATTTTTTTTAAGAATGTTTGGAGTAATGCTGATTTAATGAAATAAATCAGTCCCGATATATTAGAAAATATCTGAATATTATTATTTAAATAATATTCCCATAAGGATAATCCTTATAAAAATAATTGAAATAAAAGTTTTAAAACTTATACTTGAAATGAATAATTAATAACCAAAGATATACTTATACGAAAGTACGATCTTTATTTGAATAATCGAAAATAAGTTTGATTATCGAAACATTATTCTTTAATAAAATAAAGAATATTATTTAATAAATAAGCGGAGTCATAAGTTCTCAAATGAATATTCAAAATAATATTCATTAAATAAAATAAACGGAGTCTTAAGTCCTCGAATGAATATTCAAAATAATATTCATTAAATAAAGTAAGCGGAGTCATAAGTCCTCGAATGAATATTCTATATAATATTCATTAAATAAAATAAAGTTTTAGGAATAGTTTTGAAAACTATATCTATATATATATATTATACTCGGGAACATCGACTCCCGGTTTAGAAAAATGTTCACCTTTGGGTCCCCTATACTAAGGGTATACACAACTACTGCTTATCTCTAGCATAGGTATTATGCAACTTATAAGCAATTGAATCAACAATTAGATATCAAGATTACGAAACAAACATGCATATATACCATATTACATGCTCCAATATATCGCAAGATTTGCTAATAACAATCATGCACTTATCACAAGATAATGCATATACATATATTTACATCACAACAACAGTATAACGGGTAGAAAACTTGCCTGAGTGTTCCGGGGTAGACTTAAGCTTAGAGTGGGTCTGGTAACCTATGAACAAAAACATAAGCCGGAATTAAACCATGGTCGCTTAAGAAACTAGACTTTAACCATTTAGAGCCCTAATGTTCGCTTTCGCGCTTAACGATTCACTTAAGTCGCTCGAGTACCCTCGGCTTCACCATTTTTAATAAATTAACCATTAAAAGTTTTAAGGCGATTATTTCACGAGTATCTTACCAACTTCCTAATACACTTAAAATAATTGTTTCATATCCCAATTAGTCATTTAAAGTCCTTAACCAAGGTTGCAAAGTAAGGCGAGGGGTAATAGTTCGGTCGCGAAGCGCCGTTACTTGAAACAGTCGTTTCTCCTAAACCGTACATCGGATTCAAATGAACCACATATCAAAACAAAGCTCGTAACATGAACTATCTAATCATGGTAATGTTCAGAACCTAACAGTGAGTTCATGGGTCCTGATGTTAAGAACAAAAATAGTCTAAAGTAAATCGGGCATTACGACGGCTTTGTTTACGCGATTACCAAATTTTATCCTACTCCAAATCAATCCACAATCAACCACAATTCAACCATACAACCAAACTCCATCCATACATTACTAAAACAGCCCCAACACCTCAAGTTCTCCAATTTATATTATTCTCAAACATGAACTAAAACTATTCTTAAGTTCATTAACTAATAACCAAGATTTACAACTCCAAAAATATCACAAAACCAACTAATCTCTATATATTCAATCACCACGCTTCTCATGAACTATCCTACTCATAATAAGCTCTTAATATTCAATAACAATGCTAGGTTAAGAGATTATACCTTCCTTGGTGAGTAAGAGTAACTAAGGAGCTTGGAATCACCCTTGAAAGTCCTTACCAAAGCTTAATCTAACCAAAAACACAAGATCAAACAATTTAAATTTCTTGAAAACACTATTCACTCTCTTCTTAAATGATTTATTAAAAGATATTATGAAGGAACTTGGACCTTAAACTCCTAGGATAGCCATAACTAATCATAAGGAACCTTGGATAATTACCTTGCAATTTAACAATGGTTGGATCTTGGATTTTGAAATTTTCCTCTTTGAAAAACAAGAAAAGCTGAGAGCTTCTCTTGAATAATGAGAGTCAACTTTGTTTTTGTGTTTTTTGATTTGTTTGGCTTGGTTGATCCACTTTTGTTTTGATTTATTACCTTTTAACCATGGTGAATTTTGTGTGGTTTATAATCAACCAACCTTCCTTCCTTTTTGGTCATGCTTAGGTCATCATTATTATGTCATCTTCCCATGCTTGTCCTCTTCTTATTGGTTTGATGACATCATCCTCACTAACCTCTTTGATTAGCTCCTAATTACTTGGCTAATGACCGCTGATCTGTTATACGGTTCGCTTAACTTTCGTTTTCGTTTATCGTTTGAGGGATCATACCCGGGATCTTATTACTTGGGTTCCCTTAACCTTTCTCAATACATTATAATCCTTTTATGATCCTTTCTTTTAATCCTTGAATTTAAATCCTTTTTATCCTGTTCTCTTATACTCAATTCTTTCGGTATCTGGTGGATTTTCGGGAAAAATCAAAGTGTTCGAATTTGGATTCTGACGATCTTTACATACACTTATATCCCATATAAAGTACTAATAAGATCTCAGAATAACAATAGAAGAATCCCTACATAGTGTGGCATGGAAAGTTTTCTTATTCAGCATAATCAGCAAAACACTATTCATAAGAGTTACTAAAAGTTCAAAAATTTTGGGGTTATTACAGTCTCCCCTCCTTAAAAGGATTCCGTCCCGGAATCAGGAAAAATGAATAGGGATACTTTCTTAGCATTGCACTTTCTAACTCTCAAGTCAATCTTCCCACATTGTGGTTCTACCATCAAACTCTGACTAGTTTGATAGCCCTTCTCCTAAGCACTTGTTCCTTTTCAATCTATAACCCTTCCTGGTTGCTCCATATAGGTTACGTCGGGTTGCATGTCTATGCGCTCATATGCCCCTATTTGTCTGGCATCCGAATTATACTTCCTTAATATTGATACGTGGAACACATTATGAACTTGCTACATGTTCGGGGGTAGGGCTAGCTCATATGCTAAATTATCAATACGTCTTAATACCTCAAAGGGTCCAACAATTCATGGGCTTGGCTTTCCTTTCTTTCCGAACCTCATCCATCCTTTCCAAGGGATACCTTTAATGTTACTAGGTCCCCAATTTCCTATTCCTTTTCCTTTCGTGTCAAATCAACATACTTTTTATGTCCACCTTGGGCTACTACCAGCCGTCCTCTGATTAGATCTATTATATCCTTGGTCCTTTGGACCACTACTGGTCTGAGCATCTTGCGCTCTATAACATCATCCTATCATAAGGGAGATCGACATTGTCTTCCCTCAAGGATCTCATAAGGCGATATCTCAATACTGACATATGATCTATTGTCGTAAGAAAACTCAATCCGTGTTAAGTGACCATTTCAAATTTTTTCAAGTCTATTGCACAGACTCTCATCATAGCTTCTAGCATTACAGCTTTTGCTTCTCAATACCCATTCTTTTCCAGTTCATAGTCATTACTATCTTCCGTACATAATACTATACCGGTTACACTTTTGCTCGTTAGCATTCTATAACCTTTTAATAATTGCGTCAACCTTAGTATCATGAACGCGTTAGATTCAGAATACCACCGTACTGATACTACTCATTTCTAGCTGCTTCTATCTTTGAAAGCTTGATCCATCGTATAGAAGTAAAAGAATTTATTGAGAGATCACTATGATCATGAACACTTGTTATATCGCATAGTTAGTATAGAAGGTGGCCAGCCTTTAGTACTTGACAAGCAATTAAACAACATGTGGTATCCTACTAGGCTTCTATCACACAGATAGATAGTCATTCGGCAATACCTCCCCTTCTGGAAGGGTTGTTCTTCTCAGCTTACATGAAATGAAAAAAAGAGAAAAGAGCGAACTGAAGAGAATTGTATATACGTAAAAACTTTATTGCCATAAATATCTGGCTTGGAATCTACCTCTGAACTATAGAGGTTTGTCATAGGAGAACAAAACATATACGTATATATATCAACATCAAGTATTATAGCATCGTATTTCACATGCCTAAATATTTTTGCTATTCCGTCCATCATTCTATGGACCCATGCTCATCCTCGAGCTTATACACAATCACCTTTGAAACTCCCTCGACATCGAAAATCGAATCTGGGATCTCATTCTAGACATCATCGTTACTAGAATTCTATGCTTGCACTGCAACCTTCCTCGTATAGTAATACGACTCTCTATTGATAAGAAGGAATAAGTATTTAATAGGTAGATAATCGACTTAATTAGTCTATCAATGATAACTTATACATCACCACAACCCGATTAGTGGTTCTTAATCTCAACATCCATTCCAATACAACTCTCACGGTTGTAATTAATCGGCTCATTACCCGCAGAATCATTCCTGCACTTCTAGGGTCCACCGTTGACCTACTGTAGTCATTCATTTTCCATGAAGTCTTAATAGCTAACCATACAGAGTCCATACATCTCGTATCGAATTCTTCTAAGGAGGTAACATGATCACCGTTCATGATTCATGAAGAACACTCCTGAACTTGACGTACATATGACATGAAGCAGATAAAATTGCAGAAGAGTTTCAATGAAGGCAACGATAGCAGGTTAATACCATTCTTAATCATATGTCTTTATTGGAGACATGCATCTCAAAGGTTCATTTAGTCATTCCGTAACATGGTCCTGGCTTATCTCAAGATAGTACCTTCTAAGATAGATAGCCCGCTCATGGCGATTATACGAATTAAACCTTTACCAAACTACTATTACGGTTGGGTATTGCATAGTCATCAGAAGGAATGTCAATCTTCCAAACCATAATACAACCTTCACGGCTTTAACCATTATTACTGTATTCCTCTGGCACGAGCGCCGATAATTGTCCTCTTACACTTAAAGTGTTGGCCACCTCTTTGGCCTTTCTTGATAGTAAAATTTCCTTACAATCAATGTCTTTTAAATGACCTTCAACTAAATTTCCTACCTCATTTCCAATCACTGCTTGTGTGAACATGCACTTCATTGCGCCTTGGTAAAAAAATATATCATCACTTTTCCATAAGTTATTGCCTCGGTCTTTTAGAGGTTAACATTGTCACGATTGACTCTTGATCATACTTAGGACGTCTCTTATTTTGGGTCCTTCTTGATTTCACCAATCTCGACCCTTATTGGGTCAATCTATACTTTCTTATGGTTCAACATGTGCCCCACCTGGCATTATTATAATTACGTCACATTTCCTTTATCAAAATTTCTATTCTTGAGAACTTTGAATATTACCTTTCTCCTTGTAAAACCTCTAAGGTTATCCTTAAATCCTTCATCAGGTACACCCTAGGCACAGGGCATATCAAGATACCATTTACTAATACCAGAATCATTGTCTATATACTTCTGAAAAATTTCTCCACTGATCCTTAAAGGTTGTTGTTACCTTAATCCTTTCCAATTTATACTGTCAAAACTCATATTATCCCTATTAAGGGTGAAATGCCAACCTTTATGCATTCCCCTAGGATTCATTCTAAGTTACAGATGTTCTATCCTTAATTCCACCTTTAAAAAGGTACATGCATCCATCCATGGATAAATCAAGTCATATATCCCTGATAAGGGTGTCTTATTCAATCATTCCCACCCAGATAGTCTATACCAATTTCACAATAGCATCCTTATTCAAACTGAGGTCAACACATATGGCCTTCAAAAGATAACAATGGTTACCCGCTTTTCTTTCCTAATTTGGTAATGACAACAGGGATGTCCTGGAAGATATTGGTCGTGTTCAACGTGAACTTCTTCTTAATAATTCCTCATTTACTTTTGTTGTTTATCTCAACAGTCATCTCAATGTTGGGATGTCTTTCATACCTGGCGTCTCCCTTTCTGGGTATCATGCCACCGGTCTTACACTTCACATTCTTCAAGGTCACTTCCTTCATCCAATTTTCCTAATTTCCTACATTCTTGTCTCCTCAGTCTAATTTCCTCGAATTCTCCCAACTTAAAGGGGGTACAATATGTACATCTCTTATACCTTCAACCATCAACTTTAACTCATGGTGAATCACCCTCATCCTGACGATTACATACTTTTCTATTTCTATTGCTACGAGTCTTTAGGGTTTCCTCATACCCAACTTCCTTATCATTCCTCAAACTCTATTGCCTTTATTTTCCTTTCCACTTCAGTTTCTTTTTATTTTCCTTTCTCTTATCGTTATTTCATGAACCAATCCAACATAAGCATTGATTTCAAACATCCCGTCATTCTGGATTCGTGTCCTCAAAACGAATCTTGACAACTTTTACAATTTAGATTCATAATTCATCACACTCGTCCGCCTTTGTTCTGGCTCTAAAGCTTTTACACTATCTCCATAACCTTGGGAATTACTTTCCCGAAAACAATTGACTGAACTTTAATCAGTTTATTCTAACCTCTGGCTCCGTGCCTTTCTTGGTCTTTCACCAGCGGGTGGCCTCTCTCTTAGGAAGGTAAGTGACAAAAACAGTCTTTTGCGCTTCATCAATCATTTAGAATATAAAATCAGTCCTCTATTTCCTTTGGCCAGGCTCTTGCCTCGGCTAGGTCAGCTTGTTTCTTGGAATTCTGAGAGCTTAGTGACTTAAGGGTCCTGAAAGAATTTCCCACCGCATTGTTTCCTCAGGGTGGTGTTTGGGAATAAAAGTATAATTTTTGTTTAGGCAGGTCCATGAATTTTCCCATAGGAGTACCATCCCTGTTCTCCCTATCATGCTCGACTTCTGTTTTCTCAGTATGAAATGTTTCATCCTTCTCCCATAATCAGGGTTATCTTATACGTTAAAATCCTTGTTTTCCATTTCATTATGTTATGGGTTCTTTCTTTCTGGATGGTGACCTCCCTGACTATCACATTCAGGTTTTGCCCTAAATCTTATTCCTCGAACTATGGTTTTCATCTAAGATCTCGTCCTTAAGCTCTTGAACGTTTGGAACCCAAATTCTGTAGGAAAACCTCATTATTCCCTTATCATCTTTCTCGGTATTAATCTCTTCTCTGTTTGTTGGCTCTCTGCCTTCATTCATCACTTTTTCTTGGCATAATATGATCATTTCCAATAATTCAGGTTGTATTGCAATCTCAAACAGCTTTTCGGTACCAGCTCCCGTTACCTTCACTTCTATTTCCATTTTCTCAAAATCTCTTATCAACTCTCCCAAAGACATTTTCATCTTGAGTCTCTCCTTTATACTAAGGGCATTTAGCCACCATTTTGGCTTTCCCTGGATGATAAAGAATCTCATAATCATAATCCTTGATTAGCTCTAACCACCTCTTCTGGCGCATGTTGAGCTTTTTAGACTCCTATTTCTGTTTGGCTTCCAACTTCTGAGTAATCTGAGTTTTATGGGACTCCTATATAAGTAGATTTCAGAGACGATTTCACAGGGTTGGATCGTTGTATTAATCAAGGAGTGAAGGAGATAAGGAAGAAGACCGTTTTAGCACACCGCAACGAAGAGGAAGCATATTTTCTTGTGATTCTTTATTTCGTTGTAACGTTGGATGCTAGTTTTCTTTGCGTTGAACCTATTTACTCTTGTGACGTACTCTGGTTTAATATAATTAGTTTAGTTATTATTCTCTTGTGTTTATTTATCATATTTTCATATGAACCCATGATGACGATAAGTGCTAACATGGGCTAATCGTGATCATGGGGTCGTAACGGATTTACTATGGAATTCTTTAGTTAGTTGTTTAATACCTTAGTGTGTGATGATTGTATGATATCTAGTATTGGTTGTGCGTATTCGTCTTATGTGCGTCGCGAACATATAAGATAGGGTGTTAATCTCTTGTGAAGCGACGGTGGATCTCGAGATTTAGAACTTGCCATGCTAGCATAGGTTCATGTACGAGTCTGCATGATTAGTGGGTAACTCTAACCGTTTTATTCGCCCTGTGTAATCAAAAGGAATAACTTGTTCTTAAATCATTATGTTGTCAATTTCTGTAGACATATAGGGACTCAACATAATTGATGCCTATTCAACTTCTATCTTAATTATGGATGTTTGGTAGAATGGTATTAGTACAATGAAAGTTGGCTTTTATCAGTTTCGTGTTATTCGATTAATATCATCACTGTTGCATGCTAAGGGTAATAACAATGACTATTGAAGGAAGTAGTAATGAAGTTGTGATCTCATGAGTGTTTTAATATTGTTAATTCAAAGTGTTAATTAAGTGATTAATTTTAGTAGTTAATTGTAGTTAATAATTAGTTACTTAAATCTAAGTGTTATTGTCTTAACAATGAGAAGTAATCATACATTGGTGAGTGAGTTTAATTGAACATAATTAGTCTGAGTCTCTATGGGAACGAACTAGAAAGTATTCTATATTACTTGCGAACGCGTATACTTGCGTGTCTTTTAGCGCGTGATTTCGCCCTAACAATAATCTCAGCCATCTTCTCATTTACCAGTTTCCTTACCTTGTCTTCATGACCAATCAACTCGAGTTCTAGAGATTTTCTAAAGAGATGGAAAGCTTTGAGTTGAGCTTTGGAAACTTTATTGATTGCATCATAAACTTCATTAGGAGTTAAGGCTTTAGCATTGCTTCCCAAAATAGTTAGATAATCTTCTCTATATTTATCTAAAACACCATCCATCTCCGAACTATAGTCCTTGTTCAGCCAAGCATCACAGTTGCCATCCTGTTTAGATTCATTAACAATTTTATCTTGTTGCTCTTGGATATCTATTTGATATGAGAGCATTATAGCTTGGTAATCCTGGTTAGACATATCTAAGGTTAGCCGCTGTTGAGAGATTTGTGCAAGTCCAGACAACTGATCCACTAGAAGATCATCCACAGTTGTTGGCTGAGCTTCAGCTGTCTACAACCATTGGGAGATGAGGTGTGGTTGTTGAGATTGAGAGGTTGAGGGTTGTTGAGTAGGATCAGAACCACCTGTGACAGGAGTCACAGTTTGGCTCACATATTTCTCTGTGTTTATGACAGGGTGTTGTTCCTCACCAGTTATGGGAACCTCCATTTGAATTGGACGGGATTTGATTGTGCTACTGTCATTTGCAACAGTCTTAAACCCTTATGTGTCTTGCACTACACTGTCACTTAAATGTGCTATACTTGCCTCTCCCATAGCAGGGTCATCGGAAATTGTACTCTCAGCTTCAATTGTCAGAGCAATTTCAGCCAGAGTTTTGAGGGGAGTTGTTCCTAAAACAGGAACCTCCAATTGAATTGAAGAGGATTTAGATAGCCCCCCAGGAGTACTACCCTCAAACCTCACAGTTTGTGAAGACTGATTTGCAAATGAAGGTGCATTTATGACCTCCATGGGGTCTTCAGTAAAAACTGATGAATCCCCCATGGTTTTGATGGTGTCATTAAGGTCTACCCCAGCTAGTAGTCTCTCACCATCTAAATGAGGTGTCTGGGTGGTGAGCAAGGTTTCTTAAATCAAGTCACTTGAATGGGGTTGTACTTGAGAATTAGATTCGAGTACATTGTGAGAAGAAGAAATTTGAGAGATAAGTAGAGTTTGATCATGAGTGAGTGTTGGCAGCTCCCCTTGAGTGAATGAGGGAGCTTCAATAGATGTGCTCTCACTGTGTGTGCCATCCTTATTTATTCTTTCATACACTAGAACTTGATCTAGTGCGGGTGCAGACTCATTACAAGATGTATTGGAGAGAATGCTCTTTTCAATAGAAATACCCTGTTGAGAGGATGTCTCTAGAATCTGTTTTGACCCCATTTATACAACTACATCCTTTTGGGAGGATACAGAGGTGGCTTGAGTGGTCAACTCAGTTTGCTTAGCCTTCTTTGATTTTCTGACCAAGGGTGACTCAGTTGGTATTTGTTCCTCACCACTCTCATTCATTACAGTAAGGGTTATCTCCTTTCTCTTCTTTTTACTCACTTCACCCTTTTGAGAGGATGAAGTGGTTGGTTTTCTAGCTGCTATTGGTTTTGAAGAAGCGGTCTTAGCTTGGGAAGGCCCCTGTTGGTTTTCCTGTATTTGAACTTCTACAGGTTCAGGGACCATAGCTGTACTAGATTGTGCATTAGATCTCATGTCAGGCATGGGGTAAGGGTAAGTATTAAACCTCTCCATCATGAATGGATTGATTTTCAGACTCACATTTACCTTGTTCTTTGTAGTAAGTGAACAAATATAATTTTGGACACTTGCTTAAAATTGCCTATTTTAGTGTTGCCTATACCATTCAGCAAATGTATGTCTGATACTTTATGATTTAAAGTAGACATAATAAATCTAGTAAAAAAAATTGCCTTACCTCTAGCAGATTGGGGCATAGTTAGCCTGGTGAAAAGTTCTTCCAGGATCAATAGACCAACATTCAAGTGTCTGTTGTGGGCTATTGAGAACACCAGCTTCTGCACCACACTTGAGATGTTATCATATCCTGTCTTCCTGCATGTGAAGGCCCTCACTATAGAGTCAAACACAAAGGACTATTCCTTCCTTAGGTTTGTTCTGTTCAAACTTTCCAGATTGATTCTTCCACCATAATTGATGAAATCCATAAACTCGGCTAGCTCATCCTATGTTGGTACCTCCACTAAATTTACAGTTGGAAGACCCAATGCTGCATTCACATCTTGCTCATTGTACTCTATCTGTTGGCCTTCAATTGAGTAAGTTACCACCAAAGACACATAGTTGTCATGCATAATAGTTCTCACCACAGCTATTGTCCAGAATTCATGCAGAACATCCAAGTATAGGATTGGGTTAGCAGTCAAAGCACTTGCAGAATAAGATTCAGACAAAAATTTCACAAACCCCTTGAAACTGTCAAGGGCTTGATTAATATCACTGAAAGCAATATAGTTGGTTCCTTTCTCTGGGATTATAGCTCTAACAATATTGAGGGTCATTATTATTGAGTAAGAGTGAATGGGTAAGAAAAATTAGTGAGAAAAAGCTTGAAACGAGAGAGAAATCGGTTTGGAATTGAAAAAGCTAGGTCAGTTAGAGTTCTCGAAGGCGTAAGTATATATGTATCGAGATGTCTAGGTATTTATAGTAAAAGTAAATGACTTATTGAGGACTCAAAAATAGATGTTTGGAGTATACTGATCGAGAAGTCATTTTGAAGAAGAATTACATATCGAGAGCTTATTTTAGTTTACTCCTTTTAAATAACTAAAATTAACTTATCGAGATGTCAAATAAATACCTAGTTTGTCCAAAATGGACTGAATAGTTTCCAATTTTTATTTAAATAAATCAAAATAAAATCAGAATAATTTTTCCAAAAGTATTTTACCAAAATAATTTATTGGATTAAATTATTTCAGTTCTGAGTTATTTATAAGTCTAATAATTATACTTGTAGAGAAATCTGTTAGTTAACACTATTAGAAAACTCTACAATGACTTATCGATAAGTCATAATAAAGCTTATCGAGAAGTCACTCGAGAAGTCAGTAAATTGACTTATCGATAACTCACTCGAGAAGTCTTAAAATGACTTGTCGATAAGTAATTGACTTATCGAGAACTTAGTTCTCTATATACTTTTGATCATTTTGATTCTGCCTTGTGTTAATTTTACATATTTTAAATATAAATCAACAATTAGACAGTTTTCTTAGAATTGAAAAATTCTAAGATGAATTTTGAACTTTTGAAAAATAAATATGCAGAGATTTCTGAAATATTTATATTTCATATTTCAGTTAATTTCCAATTAATCAAATGAATTTTGATTTACTAGAAATTAATCTGTTGCAAAATATTTGCTGAGTTCTTGCCTTAGGATGAAGAATTAAGCATTCCAATTTTACCTACAAGTCTAGTGAAAGTTGCTTCATCCAAAGATTTAGTAAAGATGTCAGCTAATTGTTATTATGTTGGAACAAAAATGAGCTCAATGGTACCATTTGCAGCATGTTCTTAAATAAAATGGTACCTTACATCAATGTGCTTTGTTCTAGAATGATTAACTGGATTAGCCATAATAGATATAACACTAGTATTGTCACACATAATTGGGATTTTGTGTAACACTAGGCCACGGTCCATTAACTGATTTATAATCCAAAGCACTTGAGCACAATAACTTCCAACAACTATGTATTCAGCTTCAGATGTGGAAGTTGACACAGATTGTTATTTCTTGCTATACCAAGATATAAGTCTTTGTCCAAGAAACTGACAGCTTCCACTAGTACTCTTTCTATTAACCCTACATCCAGCAAAATCTGCATCTGTGTATCCAACATCTTTAAAACCAGTTCCATTAGGATACCATAATCCCAAGTTTGGAGTCCCCTTCAAGTATCTGAAAGTCCTCTTCACAACCATCAAATATGATTCTTTTGTATTGGCTTGAAATCTTGCACACAGACATTTAGCAAACATGATGTCTGGTCTACTTGCAGTTAGGTAAAGCAATGATCCAATCATTCCTCTATAGCTTAAAAAATCTACACCATTGCCCTTTTTATCTTCATCCAACTTTGTTGTTGTAGACATAGGTGTAGATGCAGGTTAACAATCAACCATGCCAAACTTTTTCAATAAATCTTTAGCTTACTTAGTTTGGCTGATGAAAATCCATCATATCTTTGACTAACTTGGAGTCCAAGAAAATAAAACTTAGTTCTCCCATCATACTCATTTCATATTCACTCTGCATAAGCTTAGAGAATCTTTGACAGAGCTTCTCATTAGTAGATCCAAAGATGATATCATCTACATAAATCTGAACTAGGATCATATCACCATTATGTAGCTTGTAGAAGAGTGTCTTGTCTATTGTTCCTCTAGTGAATACATGTTTAAGTAGAAAATCTATCAGTGTGTCATACCAAGCTCTAGGTGCCTGCTTTAGTCCATATAGAGCCTTGAGTAATTTGTACAAAAAATCTGGAAATTCCGGGTCTTCAAAGCCAGGTGGCTGTTGCACATAAACTTCTTCTTCTAACTCACCATTTAGGAAGACACTCTTGACATCCATTTGATATACTTTGAAATTTGAATGTGCAGCAAATGCTAGAAAAATCCTTATTGCTTCAAGTCTTGCAACTGGAGAAAAAGTTTCATCATAGTCAATTCCTTCTTCCTATGAATAGCATTTTGCAACCAACCTTGCCTTGTTTCTGGTAACTATACCATTTTCATCCATTTTTTTCCTGAACACCCATTTTGTTCCAATTACACTTCTGTTCTTTGGTGCATGAACTAACTCCCAAACTTTGTTTCTTTCAAACTGATTAAGCTTTTCTTGCATGATAGATATCCAATCATGATTCATAAGAGTTTCTTCAGTTTTCTTAGGCTCTACTTGAGACAAAAAGCATGTGTTAGCAATATGTTGTGGTCTTGATGTTAACTCAAACAAAACACTAAGTAGATTTTTAATAAGTAATTTTGTAGCTTTCAACGGATGATGTAAGAACCCTGATTTTTTATAATATTTTAAAACTTCAGCGAATAGTAACTAGAACTAATTATGTAGTACGTATGGAGTTCATCATAAATATGAATAGTGGAATTTTTGAAATCCGAGATCATATTCTTGTTTATCGAGGAAAATAAGTAAATGTAAAAGCCGTCGAAATTCGAAGATTCACGATTATACAACGTGTTTTCGTATCCGTGAGGATTGGCGTAGAACCGGGAATACTACGTGAAATAAATATTATATCAAGGTGTTTCTATGATCAAGAGAAAGGAATAGAGTTGGTTAAAGGATTATAAGCAATAAAAGAATTCACTACGAAACGAAATGTTATGCGAGTAAACGATCGGAATGGAACGACAATCGCGTGTACGATAAATAATCAAATGAGAAATTAATTCCATGCAAGTTGCCCATGCAAAACCAAGCTAACTAGTAGTTAGGAGATGTAACTAGGGAATTAGAAGCTAACTAGAATCGTTAGTGGAATAGTAAGTGATTAGTAAGTGAATAGTAAGTGGGAGACAAGGAAGTACAAGGCCATACCTCCTCATTTCTACTCATCTAAATTGTCAAACAAGTCTTTTTTTTGCTGATTATTATGCCCATATATACACACTATCAAGCACATCTTATACACTCCCACACTTTAATAAAAAATCAAGCCAAACCCCCCATCCCTCTCTTGCTCTCGGCTGCTTAAAATAGAAAAGAGGAAGAATCCTCTTCTTCACTTCACTTCTCCATCCTTCCCTCTATTAAAAATTCTATAAAAATTCATAAAGCTTCTATAAATCTTAGTAAAGGTATTTCTATGATTTCATGGCCAAATTCTTAATTGTTTGTGAGAAACAAATTCTTGAAGTTCAAGAACTTTATGGACTGTTTTGACTAACATGGTTTCTTGGTTTTGTTTCTTAAGGATCTAGCCCTTCTAAGTGTTTTTCAAGAAAACCAAGTACTAATCATCTTAGTACTAACCTTCCTAGTGCTCAAGAAGGTATAAATTCCAACTCTTTAAAGATTTAAGGGTGGGTTTAAGGGTTATTTATGATGTAGTGTCAAGATCCAAAAGTTTGTGTATGTGTGAGGTTGTTTTGCTCATATTCTTGCTAAGTACTTGAGTTTTTGAGTTGTTATGCTTGTATGTGATGCTAGATAAAGTATATAAGGTGTATGTGGGTGGATCTTGAGAAGTAAAAAGTGTTGTGTTGGTCATAAGTAGTGATTGTGTCAAGAACAAGTAATAGAAATGGAATGTGGAGCCTATGTACTTGGTCTGCCTTCTGCAGTGTATTCGGCCATGTAAATGTTTGAAACTTGTGATTCACTGGCCATTACTGGGTAGATCTTGATTTTTAGTTTCTGTAAATGTGTGGATCGTCGCGAGGGGATTTACGGTTTAGGAGTTATGACCATTTTAGTGTAGAGCATTCATACGAAAAGCCAACTGCACATAAGGCCACTTGCATGATTATTTTGAAAGGCTAAAAATGATTTCGGAATCTTGGAAAAATCATGATAATTAAATAATGCAGGAAGGAAGACTTTCCAAAAAGAATTTTAAGAAAATATTAATTTTTTGATTTTATAAAAATGTTTTAGTGAAGCAAATCGTTAATCGCGTACTAACTAAGATCGTTGGTTATTGATTTTAGATCGCCAACAAAAGCCCCGAGGCCATACCACTCCTAGCACTCGAGGCAAGTTTACGAAACCCTATCACAAATTATCCATGCTATATATACTATTGTGATATTGATGCCATGATTTACAGTTTAAAAATATTTGCTTGTCTGTGATATCAATACATTCAAATTATGCGAGTGGTCACGAAAACAAACTTCGTTTTATACGAGTATGAGAAATTGGAACATAATTTTAATATAATACAAGATAGTGGGAGTCGGAGATATTTTAAATCGATTTAATTCCGGAACGAACCGGACGCAGAAGATTGCTATTTCAATAAACAAGTACTTTCGCGTAACATACGTATTAAGCGAACGATTGAGATTTGATTTATAGCTATAAGAGATAATCAAATATTAACTCAAGGGATATCCTATTTGATTATTTATTTATAAGTAATACCTAAAGAGTTACTAAAATTTCCGGAAAATACTTAAAGAGATATTGAAAAGTTTTTAAATCAATTCACTCTATCTAAAACGTATGTAACCATTCGAAGGATAATTATAAGATGTCAAATCCTGTCTTAAGTATTTAATTAAGATTTTTATCAATCCATTGAACCTTATTGAGAAACATTGAGTACTTAAGGTTTTATCAATTCATTGAACCCTTCTTAAAAATATTATGAGACCGTAAATATTTAATATTCCGTACTTCTAAAAATCATTTAAAAATAGACATAGTTCCCAAGGATACTTTCTAAATTATTCAAAATTCTCGGAAGAGATCAATCATCTGAAACCTATCAAAACCTTAGGGAACTTAGTCTCAAAGCATAAGGGTTTTTCTTCCTCGCTCAACGAAAAACAAGTGAACAATATATGTAAAACTCTACAACAGTTAAGGGTTTGAAAATGATTTTAAATTCAAAACTCAGACAACTCCCAAGGATCAATTGAATTAAAAGTGATGAATAAATCATCTTATTTAAAGGTCAACTCAGAACGATGTATTCCTTCGATAAAGGATTTTATGTCAATGATATAATTGTTTTGGGACTGGAATGTGGCCTGCCCGGCACGGAGAGTTATCGGGTAGTGACCAAGCGCGGAGTGGCGCAGTATACAGTTATATGGTCTCTGTGACCATTGACTTTCGGACTTGCACAGAAATGGGCAACCATCATGTAATGTCTTGATAAGCCCAAAGGCGGCTAGGTTTGTATTACTTCTACTAGTAGAGAAAATTTCATATTCGGTTGATCACTGGTACGTGGTTTATTCCAGTATAGTACCTTTCGTCCACTTTGGATAAATTGTTGTGAAACCTACAGCAGAAGGCCGATAAGGCTGAGTTTTAAATAAGGATGTTGATGTATATATATCACATCCATTTGAGAATCTTGGTTCAAGCATCATATTGAGATTTTGAGATGATATGAGTACGAGTATAAACTGATTAAACTGATACATTTAAAGTTGAGTTTATCATAAAATTGACAAGCATATAAACTTTTAGAAACCTTGGATATACAATGTTTAATGGTTGTTTTCCCTAAATGATCATATTTAAATAATGGATATCTATATCTTGCTGAGCGTTAGTGCTCACTCTTGCTTTTATAAATATCATATCACAACAGATTACCAGCATGGCCCAAACCAGGACGACTGCCCATAAGCGGGTAGGGGACGCACGTGAGTACCGTAGACTGTTCATCCGCTAGCCACCTCAGGTAGATGAGTAGAGATAGTTTCCTTTTGAGTACTTGAACCAAGACTAGTTGTGACCCGAGCCAGTCTCATGTAGAGCTGTTCTCGGCATTCACCCTTTTGAGATAATTTCCTTCAGTCTGTAATAACTTAAATACTTTAACGTTAATTTAGTAATGTTTTTGAGCATATAACCTGTGTGTGTGAGTTTGGTTAAAAGGTCGAGTAATGATGTGAAACGAGGATTAATTATTATTAGACAATATTAAGTGATCGTAACAACCAGAATTCCCGACCTTGAAATTGGGGGTGTTACAACTGAATCAATGAAGTAGAACTCACATAGAGTTCGTAGTCGGGCTACGAGGGTAGCACTGACATTAAGAACCCTTAGGGGTGATTTAAGTATCCAAGGATAGTAACGCGTGTGTTCAATGACTTGTAGGTACCCGATGTATTAGACCCTGAGGCTGTAGAGGCGTACGAGAGAGAGCATGATGAGGCCCTTTTAGCTGAGACCGAGGTAGCTGACCCTGCCCCCACTATGGGCTTAGAGGTATTCGAGTACCCGGAGATTGACCTTGAGGAGGACCCAGAGGAGGACCCCACTGAGTCAGACACTGAGATAGCCCCTCATGAGGATATTCCATACGGTAGCACAGAGGTTCCATCTCCAAAGATGATGAGGGTGGATGTGCATCAGAGGTCGATAGAGCGTTTGTTAGATCGGCTCTCAGCAGTCCAGGCTCGAGTCGCTGAGCTCGAGAACGAGACGGGAGTAGCAGTTTTGATTGATAGGATGATAGCTCTACAGGCCAGAGTCACTGCACTGACTGAGGAGTTAGAGGCGGAGTTAGGGGCAGCCACCCCAGTGAGGACACCCACCCCGCCCCCTGTACCAGTTAGTCCCGCACGGACTGAGACCGACGATGGCATGGACCCTATTCTTCACGGTGTGGCAACGACTCCTGCAGATTCCCTACTTCCACCACCCATACCAGTCATATCCCTTGCAGATCACGACTGGGTGGTAGGTCGCTATGCTACTGATTTGAAAGCGGCCGAGGCCCGTATTGCCGAGCTGAGGGACCAGCTTTCCATCGAGCGGCACATGAGAATAGAGGCCCGAGGCAGGCGAGAATACCCCAGCGCCCGATGCGTGCGCAGGACCATTCGCCGCATAGAGTAGAGGACCATCGGTAGGATTCACCGCTTATCCCCACAGCGTGACTTGGTGAGTAGGCGTGAGGTTATCAGAATTGTGGTCCACGCTATGAGGCGGATTCGTGATGTTGCTCGTGGCTAGTGGACACTGTTAGTAGTTGGTTGTTGTTCCTCAACGGTGGTACTTAATTATTTTATGATAGTTGTTTTGGTTGTTATCTTTGATAGTGCCACCAACTAAGGATTATTGTATTAATGCAGATTGTACTTTTATTATTCAGTATGTTGTGCCCAGACCTGGCATATGGCCAAATTATGTATAATTATCATGTTGATTAGTTGCAATTTCTAGATTGTGGTTTAATCTTCTTTCATACCTGCATAATTATATACTGTCATAACAAATCAGGAAGCATGAGGATTGGAAAGTAAAAACAACCTAAATAAGTTTATGTAACAGGAAAATGCCGCCAAGGAGAATAGTAACAAGAACTCACCGGGCTGCATCTGGCGGCCAGGGCAATAATAATGAACAAGGGCATCGAGAACAGACCCCACCATTAAGAATTAATGAAGAACAAAATGAGTATGATGATGAGGACTATGAAGAGTCAGAGGCTGAAGATACTCAGGGGATGGAAGTGCCAGTGAACCCTATGGAGCAGTTTTTAAAATTTCTGAGGGAAAACCTACAATAGCAACGACCACCCCAGCAACCCCAGCAGGCCATGGCTAATGCGTTTAAATCTGTCAAGTCGGTCAAGCCCCCAGAGTTTCACGGTGTTGCTGACCCAGTTCAGGCCAGGGCTTGGCTGAAAGAGGTAGAAAAGACCTTTGAGCGAATTGGCACTGAGGAAGCCCACAAGACTAATTTTGCCACTTATTTCTTAAAGGGTGAGGCTAACTATTGGTGGGAATCCAAGAAAAATATGGAGCCCTAAGGGATTGTTACTTGGGAAAGATTCACTGAGTTATTTTTAAAGAAGTATGTCTTGAAGTTTATGGAGATTCAGATGCAGCGAAAGTTCCTAGAGATGAAACAAGAGAATATGAGCATAGCGGAATATGAAACTAAGTTCACAGAATTATCGAGGTTTGTGCCACAGCTGGTGGGCACCGAAGAGCAAAAGGCTGAGAGATTTCAACAGGGATTGAAGCAGTGGATTCAGAACAAGCTAGCAATTCTGGAGATAACTGACTATGCCACCCTAGTGCAGAAGGCCACAATAGCTGAAACAGGGAGTGAAATGAGCCAGAAAATGAAGCAAACTAAGAAAGGAAAGTTTGATGGTCGAAGCAGGAGTGTGGGAGGGGAGAGCTTCCCTAGTAAGTTTGTCAAGGGGACGACCTCCCAACCCAACCACAGTACAGGATTCGGGGGATCAGGGAGCATGAGTGTGGCCCAGAGCGGGAACCAAACGGGAATGTCTTATCATAGCCAACCACGACCTTCTCTGCTAGAATGCAAAAGCTATGGTAAGAAGCATTCTGGGCAATGTATGCAGAAACCGGTGACATACTTTAAATGTGGTAAGGTAGGGCACTATGCCAGAGCTTGTAACCAGGAAGCGGCTAAGTGTTTTCAGTGCGGAAAGATAGGACACATGAAGAAGGACTGCCCTGCGGCAGCCCCAACTAGCTCGAGGGGTAGTGTAGCTGCATCTAACAGAGTGCCGACTTCCAGGACCTTTAATATGATTGTGAAAGATGCCATAAGGAACACCAATGTTATAGCAGGTACGCTCCTCCTAAACTCCAATTCCGCCAATGTGCTATTTGATTCTGGAGCTACTAAGTCTTTCGTATCTAAGGAATTTGCTGAAAAATTGGACTTAAAAGTGGAACCTTTGAAAGAATCTTTGCAAGTGGAAATAGCTAATCCAGAGATTATCCTTGTAAATCAAGTTTATGCTAACTACAACCTAGAATTAGGTGGAGTGAGATACCCAGTAGATTTAATTCCCTTTCGATTAGGGGAGTTTGATGTGATATTAGGAATGAATTGGCTATCTAGGAACCATGCCCGGATTGATTGCGAGGGGAAGAAAGTAAAATTGAAAACACCTAGTGGTAAGAATATAATAATTAAGGGGCAACGGCAAATCAAGAAATTTCTAACTATGGTGCAGACCAAGAGACTTTTAAGACAAGGATGTGAGGCCTACTTGGCTCACATGGTGGATACCAAACGAGAAACCCCTGACATCCATACCATACCTGTAGTTAATGAGTTTGGGATGTATTTCCCAAGGATCTTCCCGGACTACCCCCGAATCGGGAGATAGAATTTGCCATTGATTTAGCTCCCGGCACGACACCAGTATCAAAGGCCCCGTATCGTTTGGCCCCCGTCGAAATGAAAGAATTGGCTGATCAATTGCAAGATCTATTGGATAAAGGAATGATTAGACCGAGCGTGTCCCCGTGGGGTGCACCCGTATTATTTGTAAAGAAGAAGGATGACATCATGAGACTGTGCATCGATTATCGAGAGCTGAACAAGCTGACCATTAAAAATAAGTACCCATTGCCAAGAATAGATGACCTCTTTGACCAACTAAAGGATGCAACGTATTTTTCCAAGATTGATCTTATGACAGGTTATCACCAACTTAAGATCAAACCGGAAGATATACCTAAGACTGCATTTTGCACTAGGTACGGACATTATGAGTTCCTAGTTATGTCATTTGGTTTGACTAACGTGCCCGCGGCTTTCATGGATCTGATGAACAGAGTCTTGAAGAAGTATCTGGACGAATGCGTGATAGTCTTCATCGATGATATTCTAATTTACTCTAGATCGGAGGAGGAACATGCAGAACACCTCAAGATAGTATTGGAAATCTTACGGAAAGAAAAATTGTATGCCAAATTCTCAAAGTGTGAATTTTGGTTGAAAGAAGTTCAGTTTTTGGGTCATGTGATTAGTAAGGAAGGAATTCTCGTAGACCCTGCAAAGATAGAAGCTGTTGCTAATTGGGAACAACCAACCACGCCCACCGAGGTAAGAAGCTTTATTGGACTGGTCGGGTATTATCAAAGATTTGTAAAGGATTTTACCAAGAGAGTAGGCCCGTTGACTAGACGTACTAGGAAAATAGAAAAGTTTGTTTGGACAGAGAAATGTGAGGAGAGTTTCCAAGAATTGAAGAAAAGGTTGGTATCGGCCCCAGTGCTGGCCCTACCAGACGATAAAGGAAACTTTGTGATTTATAGTGATGCGTCCCATAAGGGTTTGGGATGTGTGCTGATACACGGTAAGGTGATTGCCTATGCATCCAAGCAATTAAAGGAATATGAAGTGAGGTACCCCACCCATGACTTAGAATTAGCCGCCATAGTGTTTGACCTTAAGATGTGGAGACATTACCTATACGGAGAAAAGTGTGAGATTTATACTGACCACAAGAGTCTTAAATATATCTTCACCCAGAAGGAGCTAAACATGAGGCAGAAAAGGTGGTTAGAATTGATTATGGACTACGACTGTGAAATTCTTTATCACCCGGGGAAGGCCAATGTGGTGGTCGATGCCCTTAGTCATAAGGAAAGATTGAAAAGGATCACCATGTCAGAGGATTTGAGCAGAGAATTTGAAAAGTTAGAGATTGAGGTCAAGGTCGCTGAGCCAGGGACCGAAGGCTTGTATGAGATGGTTATGCAACCGGAGCTACTGGAAAAGATTAGGCGATGCCAAGAAATAGTGTTGAGGGAGAACAAGGAACTGGTAAGCGGAGAGGAGGCCAAGTGTGAACCAGACGAGAAGGGAATTAGGAGGCATGCCTACAGGATATGGGTCCCTAACGTCCAAGAATTAAATGATGAAATTTTACGTGAAGGACACAGCTCTAGATATACGGTCTACCCAGGGAGCACCAAAATGTACCAAGATTTGAAGGAGTACTACTGGTGGCCTAACATGAAGAAGGATGTAGCGGAGTGGGTCCATAAGTGTATGACCTGTTAGAGAGTAAAGGCAGAACATCAGCGACCAAGCGGACTCTTGCAACCCTTAGAAATTCCGATGTGGAAATGGGAGCAGATAGCTATGGATTTTGTGGTAGGATTACCCCGAACTAAGACTAACCGTGATGCAATATGGGTAATTGTAGACCGACTAACCAAGTCAGCGCACTTTCTTCCAATCAAGGAAACCTACACAGTGGATAGATTAGCGGAGCTATATATTAAGGAAATTATGGTAAGACATGGAGTGCCAGTAGCTATTATATCTGACCGAGATCCCCGATTCAACTCCAGATTTTGGAGGAGCTTTCAGGAATACCTAGGAACCAAACTAAACATGAGCACTGCTTACCATCCGTAAATAGATGGACAAAGTGAGCAAACCATTCAGACATTGGAGGACATGCTGAGAATGTGTGTAATTGATTTTAAGGGTTCTTGGGATGAACACCTGTCTTTGATAGAGTTTGCCTACAACAATAGTTATCATGCGAGTATCGGAATGCCCCCATACGAGGCGTTGTATGGCCGAAGGTGCCATTTACCCTTGTATTGGGATGAAGTTGGTGAGAGAAAGTTACTAGGTCCCGACTTGGTGTAAAGTACAAGGGACATAGTTCAATTAGTCAGAGGACGCCTAGCAACAGCCCAAGACCGACATCGTAAATACGCCGATCTGGCACGGAAGGATAGAGAGTATGAAGTGGGTGACCAGGTATTTCTAAAAGTATCACCATGGAAAGGATTGATGAGATTTGGAAAGAAGGGGAAGCTGAGCCCCCGTTATATTGGACCTTTCGAGATTCTAAGACGGATAGGACCCGTGGCATACGAGTTAGCTTTACCTCCAAATCTTCAACAGGTTCATAATGTTTTTCATGTATCAATGTTGAGGAAGTATAATGCGGATGCCAAACATATAGTGGAGCATGAGCAAGTAGACCTTCAACCAGATATGTCCTATATTGAGAAGCCAGTCGAAATCATTGACTGAAAAGAGCAAGTACTCCGAAATAAGAGTGTCAATCTAGTCAGAGTCTTATGGAGGCATCACAATGTCGAGGAGTCGACTTGGGAATTAGAGAGTCACATGCAAGAAAAGTACCCCCATCTATTTGTGGATTGATTCCGGGACGGAATCCTTTTAGGGGGGAGACTGTAAGAACCCTGATTTTTTGTAATATTTTAAAAATTCAGTGAATAGTAACTGGAACTAATTATGTAGTACGTATGGAGTTCATCACAAATATGAATAGTGGAATTTTGGAAATCCGATATCATATTCTTGTTTATCGAGGAAAATAAGTGAATGTAAAAGCCGTCGGAATTTGAAGATTCACGATTATACTACGTGTTTTCGTATCCGTAAGGAATGGCGTAGAACCAGGAATACTACGTGAAATAAATATTATATCAAGGTGTTTATATGATCAAGAGAAAGGAATAGAGTTGGTTAAAGGATTATAAGCGATAAAAGAATTCACTACGAAATGAAATGTTATGCGAGTAAACTATCGGAATGGAACGACAATCGCGTGTACGATAAATAATCGAATGAGAAATTAATTCCATGCAAGTTGGCCATGAAAAACCAAGCTAACTAGTAGTTAGGAGATGTAACTAGGGAATTAGAAGCTAACTAGAATAGTTAGTGGAATAGTAAGTGAATAGTAAGTGGGAGACAAGGAAGTACAAAGCCATACCTCCTCATTTCTACTCATCTAAATTGTCAACCAAGCCTTTTGTTTTTGCTGATTATTATGCCCATATATACACACTATCAAACACATCTTATACACTCCCACACTTTAACAAAAAATCAAGCCCAACCCCCCATCCCTCTCTTGCTCTCGGCTGCTTTATGCAGAAAAGAGGAAGAATCCTCTTCTTCACTTCACTTCTCTATCCTTCCCTCTATTAAAAATTCTATAAAAATTCACAAAGCTTCCTTACATCCTAGTAAAGGTATTTCTATGATTTCATGGCCAAATTCTTAATGGTTTGTGAGAAACAAATTCTTGAAGTTCAAGAACTTTATGGACTGTTTTGACTAACATGGTTTCTTGGTTTTGTTTCTTAAGGATCTAGCCCTTCTAAGTGTTTTTCAAGCAAACCAAGCCCTAATCAACTTAGTACTAACCCTACTAGTGCTCAAGAAGGTATAACTTCCAAATCTTTAAAGTTTTAAGGGCGGGTTTAAGAGTTATTTATGATGTAGTGTTAAGATCCAAAAGTTTGTGTATGTGTGAGGTTGTTTTGTTCATATTCTTGCTAAGTACTTGAGTTTTTGAGTTGTGATGCTAGATAAAGTATATAAGGTTTATGTGGGTGGATCTTGAGAAGTAAAAAGTGTTGTGTTGGTCATAAGTAGTGATTGTGTCAAGAACAAATAATAGAAATGGAATGTAGAGCCTATTGCACTTGGTCTGCCTTCTGCAGTGTATTCGGCCATGTAAATGTTTGAAACTTGTGAGTCATTGGCCATTACTAGGTAGATCTTGATTTTTAGTTTCTGTACATGTGTGGATCGTCATGAGGGGATTTACGGTTTAGGAGTTATGACCGTTTTAGTGTAGAGCGTTCATACGAAAAGCCAACTGCATATAAGGCCACTTGCATGATGATTTTGAAAGGCTAAAAATGATTTCGAAATCTTGGAAAAATCATGATAATTAAATAATGCAGCAAGGAAGACTGTCCAAAAAGAATTTTAAGAAAATATTAATTTTTCGATTTTATAAAAATGTTTTAGTGAAGTGAATCGATAATTGCGTACTAACTAAGATCGTTGGTTATTGATTTTAGATCGCCAACAAAAGCCCCAAGACCATACCACTCCTAGCACTCGAGGCAAGTTTACGAAACCCTATCACAAATTATCCATGCTATATATACTGTTGTGATATTGATGCCATGATTTACAGTTTAAATATATATGCTTGTCTATGATATCAATACATTCAAATTATGCGATTGTTCACGAAAATAAACTTCGTTTTATACGAGTATGAGAAATTGGAATGTAATTTTAATATAATACAAGATAGTGGGAGTCAGAGATATTTTAAATCGATTTAATTCCGGAATGAGCCGGACGCGGAAGATTTCTATTTCAATAAACAAGTACTTTCGCGTAACATACATATTAAGCGAACGATTGAGATTTGATTTATAGCTATAAGAGATAATCGAATATTCACTCAAGGGATATCCTATTTGATTATTTATTTATAAGTAATACCTAAAGAGTTACTAAAATATCCGGAAAATACTTAAAGAGATATTGAAAAGTTTTTAAATCAATAAACTCTATCTAAAATGTATGTAACCATTCGAAGGATAATTATAAGATGTCAAATCCTGTCTTAAGTATTTAATTAAGATTTTTATCAATTCATTGAACCTTATTGAGAAACATTGAGTACTTAAGGTTTTATCAATTCATTGAACCCTTCTTAAAAATAATATGAGACCATAATTATTTAATATTCCGTACTTCTAAAAATCATTTAAAAATAGACATAGTTCCCAAGGATACTTTCTAAATTATTCAAAATTCTCGAAAGAGATCAATCGTCTGAAACCTATCAAAACCTTAGGGAACTTAGTCTCGAAGCATAAGGGATTTGCTTCCTCGCTCAACGAAAAACAAGTAAACAATATATGCAAAACTCTACTACAGTTAAGGGTTTGAAAATGATTTTAAATTCAAAACTCCGACAACTCCCAAGGATCAATTGAATTAAAAGTGATGAATAAATTATCTTATTTAAAGGTCAACTCAGAACGATCTATTCCTTCGATAAAGGATTTTATGTAAATGATATAATTGTTTTGGGACTGGAATGTGGCCTGCCCGGCATGGAGAGGTATCTGGTAGTGACCGATATACAGTTATATGGTCTCTGTGACCATTGACTTTCGGACTTGCACGGAAATGGGCAACCATCGTGTAATGTCTTGATAAGCCCAAAGGCAGCTAGGTTTGTATTCGGCTAGTAATGTATTCCTTCTACTAGTTGAGAAAATTTCATATTTGGCTGATCACCGGTACGTGGTTTATTCCAGTATAGTCCCTTTCCTCCACTTTGGATAAATTGTTGTGAAACCTACAACAGAAGGCCGATAAGGCTGAGTTTTAAATAAGGATCTTAATGTATATATATCACATCCATTTGAGAATCTTGGTCCAAGCATCATATTGAGATTTTGAGATGATATGAGTACGAGTATAAACTGATTAAACTGATACATTTAAAGTTGAGTTTATCATAAAATTGACAAGCATATAAACTTTTAGAAACCTTGGATATACAATGCTTAATGGTTGTTTTTCCCTAAATGATCATATTTAAATAATGGATATCTATATCTTGCTGAGCGTTAGTGCTCACTCTTGCTTTTATAAATATCATATCACAACAGATTACCAGCATGGCCCGAACCAGGACGACTACCCGCAAGCGGGTAGGGGACGCACGTGAGTACCGTAGACTGTTCGTCCGCCAGCCACGTCAGGTAGACGAGTAGAGATAGTTTTCTTTTGAGTACTTGAACCAAGACTAGTTGTGACCCGAGCCAGTCTCGTGTAGAGCTGTTCTCGGCATGCACCCTTTTGGGATAATTTCCTTCGGTCTGTAACAACTTAAATACTTTAACGTTAATTTAGTAATGTTTCTGAGCATATAACCTCTGTGTGTGTGAGTTGATTAAAAGGTCGAGTAATGATGTGAAACGAGGATTAATTGTTTGTTAGAAAATATTAAGTGATCGTAACAACCCGAATTCCCGACCTTGAAATTGGGGGTGTTACAGATGATCATTTCAACATCCGTTGAAAGAGTAGCTTATGTACAATAAGATTAGTAGCACATTTATGCATACTAAAATGACTTAGTGAACTAGGTTTTATAGAATGTTTAAGTCATATTGACTACTAGATTGATATGCAAGATAGGATGGTGAATTGTAAATATTAGATGCCTTGTAATCTTGTATAAATGAAATAGAGTTAACTGCCAAAAAAATAGTCTCAACGGATGATTCAAAAAGCTTCAATGAATGATCAACACAAGTCTCGACGGATGGTCAACCAAAGTTTCAACGGATGATCAAATAGATTTACAATGGATGATCAATCTAAGTTCCAATGGATGTTCAAATTCAAAAGAGCAGTTGATAGTGACTTGACGGTCACATGCGTTGGTTGTATGTAAATGGAATGTGGCAGCCTGTTTGAAGGATTTAGAGAACAAAGAAGCATTTCCATTTCCATGCTAAACAGATGATATTCAAAGATGCTGGAAAGAGAAGTGTAGTAACATGAAGTTGGACTAGATACAGTTTATCTTATTATCTAGTCTTTTTATCATGTAACTTGGTGATATATAAACCAAGGGTAGCAAGTTGAATAGTATCCAAGAAAGTAAACAATTACCTGAAAAATAGATAAGGCAAAATTTGTAAAGAATTTCTCAGTTCTTGTATTTCAACTTGTAAGCAACTGTGAACAACTTTGCTACACAGAGTTCTCAACTTAATATATATCTCTGGTGGAAAAGTTCAATCCACCAGAAAGTTTTTAAATACTTGTTTATGTAATTAAAAATAAAGAGTCTTTAAAAACTTTCTGGTGGATTTGAATGATTCTACCAGAGATATATATTATATATAGAGAGAACCCTGTGTGCAGAAATGCCCACAACTACTTATAACAATTGAACTTCTAAGACTACAGAGAAATGCTAAGAATCCTTCTTACAAATGTTTCTCTGCTTTCTTGCTTAGATCGATAGTGTCTTAGTTGCTACTACTTGGTTTATATATCACCAAGATTATAAAGTAATAAGACAAGATAATAAAACAAAAACTATCTAGTCTATTACAATGCTACTTCATTACTCTATTCCAGCATCTTTGAATATCTTCATAATAGCATGGAAATGGCAATGCTTCTTTGTTCTCGAAAACCCAGTTGAATAGGCTACCACATTCTATTTGCATCCACTCGACGCATGTGACTGTGTAGTCACTGTCAACAGATATTTGAATTCTTTATCCGTCGGGTTCATGATCATACTTCGAGTCATTGATCATCCGTCGGGTTGTCTATTTGATCATCCGTCGACTTCATTGTAGGTTATCCGTCGGGTAGCAAAATGGCACTTGACTTCATTTCATTTATGCAGAATTACAAGACATCATCTATGTACAATTAATCAACCTATTCTGCATATCTAGTAAAAGTCAACATGACTTGAATACTACTTACAAAATCTATACAATGGTGAATGCAGAAATGTGCTACAGACTTATTGTTACATAAGTTACTCACTCGATGGATAATAAGTCATCATCCGTCGGGACTATAATGAGACATCCGTCGGGACTATAAATTTTATCCGTCAAGTGCTACATTATTTCACTAGGTAAAATTTACTAAGGTGTTTTGTTCATGAAATCATCAAGTACACAACATATACACAACAATCTCCCCTAATTTATGTCTACTGGAATTGTAGCCGTAAATTAAGAGGTACTTGATGATAACAAAACACCCTAAGAATGTAACTTTAAGAGACAGTAGATATTACTGAAAAGTGCTTCAAATAACAAAAATGTGTAAAGTTTTGCTCACAGTCATTTTTCAAGATGCTCCTCTAGTCTGAGCAGATTTGACTAGTTTCTTGAAGGTTTGGATTTCTTTCCAAGATTTTTGTTGTTTTCCTCAATTTGATTTTGGAGCTGCCTGTGGAATTCCAGTTCATCAGATTCTGAGAGATTTAGCTTTCCTTGCATTTCCAAAAGAGTCTCATTGCTAGAGATGCTCAATTGGTCTTCTAATCTGAAGAATCTTCTCACACCTATGTTATCTATGAACTCCATCAACCAGTAGGGCCTTAGATGCACTCTTCTCCCTGTGTAAGGGATGGTTAGAGTCTTTGGGAGTGCATCTTTAGCTCTAACACTCCTTAGTTCTTCAATTTTCTTCAATACCAATCTTCTTGCAGTAATGTTGAACCCAAAGTTCTTCTTGAAGGATTAATAAACTTTAATGAGTACAACTTGGCTTTCTTGAAGGATCCTGTGAAGAGGCCATTGAATCTCCTTTCCTCCTTTGTATTTGAACACTAAACTTTCAGGTTCTGTATGCATCAATTCCTCTCACTTCATCTAGTTCATCCAGATAGAGGTTTAGATCAGAAAATTCATTGATGTCACACAAGTACAAATAATCTCCCTTACTGACTTTAGATTGAGCTTTGATTTGAGACTTGGATTTGAAAGGTGACAGCTTCACTTTCTTGACTGCTCTTGACTTTGTTCTCTTTGGCTTACTAAGGATTGGTAGATTGAAGTCAGGAATTGGTATGTTCTCCCATTCTATTGGCTCATCCTTGGGCACAATATGTTCACCATGAATATTCCTGTAAGGATCCACCACCCTGATATTTTCAAATACCACAGAGGGCTTTGATGCTTGAGTTGTAGATGGTGTGGATTCCTTAGGAAATTGATCTTCCAATTCCTTGTCAGTAATATCCAGTTTCCTTTTAGTTCTTTTAGCCAATTCCTTCTTTCTTGGAGATTTCTTCCGTTGTTCAACTTGCTTCTTTGATTCAATAGCTTCAGATGGTTGAGAAGGAATTTGTTGTGATAAATTTATAACATGTAGCTTGGCCAAGATAGCAATCTGCTCTTTCTTTTGTTTAGTCATTTTAGCATCCAGAGCAGCCTGCTTCTTTTCCTGCTTCAATCTAACATTTTCTTCTCTCTTTGCTTGAGCAAACTGAGGATGTCCAGCCACCACACAAATTTCCTTCCCATTTTTGAAAATCTTGGCAATTCTCCTTTTGGAAGCTGAATCAGCTGGATCTTTGTATTAAGAAATTGATCTTGATAGAAGCTTCTTCTCATCAGGCTTAGGTGTCTCATACACAGTGTCCAAAGGATTTTTCAATGATGATTTTGAGTAGTTTACCCTTGGTTTAAGAATTGTTTCAGCCTTTGGAGATTTGATGCATGAAGGTTGTCCTCTTTCCAGATAATTCATGCTCATCTCATTCACACTAATTTGCTTGACTTGAGAGTGATGGATGGTTGACTTAACTGGCTCCTTGACAAGTTCAAACTTCTTCTGTATTTCCTCATCAATCTTCTCCCAGTTGACTAAACTCAACTTTTCCTTATCAGCTGCTCTTAAGTTGGCTGCTGCTACATTGATCAGATCTATACTATCTGTAACCGATGGCTTTGAGATAGTAATTGAAGGTACAATTACTTTAGTGATTTGAATTTGAAGCCTCTCCCCCTCACTTGATCCTTTCTCCCCCTTTTTGTTATCATCAAGTTGAGCAGAAGAGGGGGTTTGAGCAGCCACCAGTGTTTGAAGTAGATCAGTCTGTTGGGCTTGATGAAGATGAATGGCAGTTAAAGATGCTTCCATGATTGACATTCTTGTGTCCAAGGCATCTATTTTGGTTGACAGATCAGAATTTTTCCTTAATTGCCTCTTGATGTCAAGCATTGTAGCTTCTGGAAGTTTAGAATCTATCCTGTCTGAAATAGCCTTTTTCATCTCCTCAATATCATTCTTCATAGTATTCACATCTCTAACATGCTGGAAGCCTTGGATTTGTTAAAGTTGCAGGGAGGCTTGAAGAACAGTATTGGTCTGATTGATTAATTGGATCAGGGTTGTCTTAAAGTAATGCTCATAACAGTGCTTTGAGAATGCCCATGATGGCATACCTGACCTTGAACTTGAGCCTACTTCTCCCCCTATGTCCATTGCTTCATCTTCACTGTCCCCACTCCCATCTCCAAAGAAATCAGCTGAACCACCAGTCTCATAGTCCACATCACCAGCTGTCAGAAGGCAAAGCTGTGATGGCATCCTTAGCTCTCATTATAGACTGTGTGATATGCACCAAATTCAGCATCCTTTCTGCATTTTCATTGCCCTGTTCAGCTAGAAGTTGATAAGCTGGAACATGGTGAGTAAATGCCTCAGCATCAAGGGAAGTGGAATCTATAACATCTTTAGGATGCTGAGATAGTCCTTCCCTGTCTGCATCCTGGACATTCATTGACTCACTAGCAATGACATCCATCCTTATTGCTCCAGTACCTGCATTTCTCTCATTTTCTCTCTTTTGTTGCATCAGGGTCTCACCCTGGCCCCCCACCCTCACACCCTCACCTTCACCTACTAAGGTGGGACTCGACTCACTCTCTTTTACCAATCCTGAAGAAATGGATTGCAGATTTTCACTCATTTCCTCTCCTTTTTCCTGGGAGCAACCCAGACTCTCACTCAAAACACTCTTCTCTCTCAATCCTAAGAGTGACTGTACAACCACTAAATCTTCTGCACTTGAAATAATTGAAGTTTGAAATTGTGCAGAGATACTTGACGGATGAGTGATATCCATCGAGTGAGTGGTTTTGCTATCCGACGGATAACTGCTATTAGGCTTATCTGTCGGGATACAGTCACTACTCGACGGATGAGCAATATCCGTCAAGAGAGTAGAAATGAGTGAGCTGGGAAACTATAGTTGACTATGTGCTGATTGAAGATATTTTAGGCACAGATGACACAACAGTTCCTGAAAGAATTGGCAAGTGAGCCAACAAATCATGTAAAAGATGATGCTCACTTGCACTAGATTTTGGCTTCCTCAACAGAGTTAAAGAAGGGGAATCAGGAATTGATGTGTTTATCATATCCACATCCAGAGAATTTATTGGTGAGTTTGGTGTTTGAGGTGCTTCTATAACTAGAGATTTTGGCTGTGACTCCACATTCATTGGAGCCACATCAAACTGAATTTGTGAAGGTGCAGTGACTGTGTCTTTAGCACTAGTTTGCACAGTATGTGTACCCTGTGCATCCCCAAAGGTTTTTGATTTCTTCTTTCTGGCATAAGTTTGGGGTGAGCTTGTGTCCCTAACCCACTTGGCCTGTGCTCTTGGTTGAGAGCTTTGTTCAATAGCTACATCCTTTTGGGAGGATGCAGCTAGAAATGAGCTTTTGTACCTTTTAAACACTGCAGTTTGTTGGGAAACTGCAGTGTGGCTAGGCTGGGATTCACTCAACTCTCCAACCTTATTCTTGGGGTTTCTTTTATGTTCACCCCTTCCCTCACCTAACTTACCCTCCTTCACACTCCCCTCTTTGGCTTTAGTGGATTTTTCAACTGGCATCTTTTGGAAGATACCAAAGGGGGCTTTTTTTGATTTGGATTTTGAAATAATTGTAGGTTTGGCAGCTTTGATAGGCAACTGTTTGGTCATTGACACAGTTGCCATAGCCACACTTGAACTCAAAGAAATTGTGGAGGTTGGAATAGTTGTAGGGATAGGTGAACTTACCTCACTTACCTGAGGTGCCTGCATTACAGGAAAGTAGAACATTGGCACATCCTTGTGATGATTGGCCCTGTTCAAATCTATAATGAGCCTTCTCTCTTGAACCCAACAATCTAGTTTGTTTTTAGGGTTCTCAAGCACAATCTCTTCACAGAGGTGGTTAGCTAATATCATAAAAAATCTAGCATAATACACATTTTTACATCTTTTATTTAACTCTCCTAATTTAAAACCTAACTCAAACAAGACAAGATCACTGAAATTGTAGAATTTTCTGTAACTAGCATGTAGAGCATGTTAAGCATGAAAATATTCACTGAATCAAAATTACTGATCTTTTTCTGAGAAAACCTTTGTAACCACATCACACAAGAAACTCCACTCTTTCCTAAGACCCATTCTCCTAATATCACTCAGTTTAGAAGTAGGAAGTGCGTAGTGCATGGAATTAAGCATATTGATTATATCGGTGTCAGTGTGTGGTGAAGTCACATTGTTATCAGGAATTTTGAAACATGCTTTTATCATATCACTATTGATACAGAATTCTTTACCTTTAATGGTTAGAGTGATGGTCTTATCTGTAGAGTTGTAGGTAGCAGTGGTCCACATCTCTTCAACAACTTCACAAAAGATTGTGGGTGATTCCAGCATGGCATAGTTGAGCTTGCAATTCTTCACAAAGTCCATCATCTTGTGATAGTCTCCAGATTGCTGAATACCCTTATTCACTAGTGCGGTGAAATTATTCTTCTCATAAATGGACCCAGTTTGGGACATTATCTTTACAACAGGTGCCATTGTTAGAGAAATAAAGCTCGAAGAGAAAGAGAGTAAGTGCTTTGAGAGAGAATGAAATTAGAGCAGTTGAATTGAGAATGATAAAAGAAAAGCATTTGCAATGAAATAAGCTTTTATACTATCTAAAAAATAACTGATAAAAATAATAAAGTAAAATAAAGTAATCAATAGAAATTGCCTAAAATAGGCGTTTAAAAATAAACTGTAAAAATTCCAGTCATTATCCGTCATGTTATGCTTACAAACTGTAAGTATAATCGATGGATAATGTACAAGGAATTAACGGCTGAGATTAAGACAATTCGACGGATGAGGAAAAACTGTTATCCGTCGAGACATAAAATATTCCAGAAATATAATTGATTTTTGTTAGCAAATAGTATATCGACGGATGATCAAACTCAATGGATAAGGATCATCCGTCGAGATGTAAATTTTGACTAAGCCAAAATCTCATCTATGACTGACAAATCAATTAAATTTTTGGCTGCTTTTCAACTTGCAAATTATCTTAGATAGATTTAAGAGTAAATAAGCATACCTAACTCACTTACCAACTTTAAAAATGTGGATTCATCCAGTGGCTTGGTAAATATATCTGCAAGCTACTTCTCACTTGGAACAAAATGTAGTTCCACAGTACCATTCATTACATGTTCCCTTATGAAGTGGTACTTGATATCTATGTGCCTATGTGCTTTGTCCTTGAATGTTGTACTGGATTTTCAGTGATGGCAATTGCACTTGTGTTATCACAGAAAATAGGAATCCTTTCAACTTGCCAACCATAGTCTAGCAATTGATTTTTCATCCATAAGATCTGTGCACAACAACTACCAGCATCAATATATTCAGCTTCAGCTGTAGAAGTAGAAACTGAATTTTGCTTTTTACTGAACCAGGACACAAGCTTGTTTCCTAGAAATTGACAAGTTCCTGTTGTACTTTTTCTATCAATTCTACAACCTGCAGAATCTGCATCTGAATAACCAGTTAGATCAAAACCAGAATCTCTAGGGTACCAAATGCCAAGTTTTGGTGTTCCCTTGAGATATCAGAAAATTCTCTTAATAGCTACTAAGTGAGATTCTCTAGGATCAGCCTGAAATCTAGCATATAAATTCTCTTAATAAACATGTAGCAAATATTATATCTGGCCTACTAGCTGTTAAGTACAGAAGTGAGCCAACCATGCCCCTATAACTTGAAATATCCACAAACTTTTCAGTAGTGTTTAATTCAAGCTTAGTTGCAGTGGCCATGGGAGTTTTTGCAGATGTGCAATCCATTAGATCAAACTTCTTCAAAAGATCAAAAATATATTTAGTTTGACTAATGAATATTCCATCACTAACTTGCTTAACTTGTAAGCCAAGAAAGTAAGTTAGTTCTCCCATCATACTCATTTCATACTTACTTTGCATCAATTTGGCAAACTTTTTGCAAAGTTTCTCATCTGTAGAGCCAAAAATAATATCATCTACATAAATTTGAATAAGTATACTAGAGCCATTAACATTTCTGAAAAATAGAGTTTTATCTACAGTACCTCTTGTGAAGTGATTTTCCAAAAGGAACTTTGATAAAGTGTCATACCAGGCTCTAGGTGTTTGCTTCAGTCCATAAAGTGTTTTAAAAAGATAATAGACATGTTCTGGAAAATTTGGATCTTCAAAGCCAGGAGGTTGACTGACATAGACTTCTTCCCCCAAATCTCCATTTAGAAAGGCACTTTTGACATCCATTTGATAGACCTTGAAATTGGCATGGGCTGCAAAGGCTAAGAAGATTTTGATGGCTTCAAGTCTTGCAACATGAGCAAATGTTTCATCAAAATCTATTCGTTCTTGTTGACAATAGCCCTTAGCAACCAATCTAGCTTTGTTCCTGACTACTATGCCATTTTCATCCATCTTGTTTCTGAATACCCATTTGGTATCTATTGGATTCTTTCCTTTAGGCTTGGGCACCAGCTTCCATACATTATTCCTTTCAAATTGGTTTAGCTCCTCCTGCATAGCTAAAATCCAATCAGGATCCAACAAAGCTTCTTCTACCTTTTTTGGTTCTTCCTTTGAAAGAAAGCTGCTGTATAGACATTCTTCCTGAGTTGCTCTTCTTGTTTGAACTCTAGAAGACACATCACCAATGATAAGCTCAAAGGGGTGATCTTTTGTGCATTTCCTTTGTTGAGGTAGATTAGCTCTAGATGAAGAAACCTCATTGTTGTCTTGATGTGTGATTGAGTTTTGATTGTTAGAAACTCCCCCTGAGTTTGTGGATCTTTGATTTGAGAATGGGGCACTTTCTATAGGTGATCTATCTTGACTTCCTACTCCTTTTGATAACCCGATGGATGGTGAATTTTGAGTACCGACGGATGAAGCTGGTTGTCTCCCGACAGATAACACAGATTGCCTTCCGATGGATGAAGCATTGTGCAACTCGACAGATGTTGAGTTTTGTGCTTCATTGGTAGTAGATTTATCTACATTATCCTTAGACACTGTTTCTTGATCTCTTTCATCATCACTGTCATCACTAACCATCTCCACATTATCGAATTTGAGGCTCTCATGGTAATCTCCATCTTTCAGTCCTTCAATCTTTTTATCATCAAACACAACATGTATTGATTCCACAACAATGTTGGTTCTTAGATTGCAGACTCTATATGCTTTACCAACAGCATACCCAACAAAAATTCCTTCATCTGCTTTAGCATCAAACTTCCCATTTTGATCAGTTTGATTTCTCAGAATATAGCCCTTGCAGCCAAAGACATGAAGAAAATTTAGAGTTGGCTTCTTGTTCTTGAACAATTGATAGGGAGTCATGCATCTGGCTTGATTAACCAAAGAAATTTTCTGAGTGTAGCATGTAGTATTTACAGCTTCAGCCCAAAAATATGTTGGCAGTTTAGATTCTTCAAGCATTGTCCTTGCAGCTTCAATAGGTGATCTGTTCTTCCTTTCCACTACTCCATTCTGTTGTGGAGTCCTTGCTGCTGAAAACTCATACAAAATCCCATTTTCCTCACAAAATGCTCTCATGACAGAATTCTTGAACTCAGTTCCATTGTCACTCCTGATTCTTCTAACCTTGAAATCAGGATGATTATTGACTTGCCTTATGTGATTGATGATGATTTCACTAGCCTCATCTTTAGACTTTAGGAAATATATCCAAGAGAACTTTGAGAAATCATCTAGAATTACTAGGCAAAATCTTTTCCTTGAGATGGACAATACATTGACTGGTCCAAATAAATCCATATGAAGCAGTTGCAAAGGCTCTTCAATTATTGAATCAAGTTTCTTCCTGAATGATGCTTTAATCTGCTTCCCTTTTTGACAGGCATCACACAGTCCACCCTTAGAAAACTCCACTCGAGGAATGCCTCTAACCAGTTCTTTCTTCACTAGCTCATTCATGGTCTTGAAGTTTAAATGGGATAGCTTCTTGTGCCATAACCAACTTTTATCCTGACTTGCTTTACTGAGAAGACAAGTTACAGATTCTGCATTAGATGAGTTAAAATCAGCTACGTATAGATTTCCTATTCTCACACAAGTGAGAACCACTTTGTTGCTTCTTTTATTAGTCACAACACAGGCTTCTGAATTGAAGGTTACTGAGCTGCCTTTATCACAAAGCTGGCTGATACTCAACAAGTTGTGTTTGAGACCATCCACTAAGGCAACCTCCTCAATGATGACATTGTCCTTTGAAATCAAGCCATATCCCATAGTATAACCCTTGCTGTCATATCCAAAAGTAATACTTGGGCCAGCTCTCTCCTTAAACTCTGTGAGTAGGGTAGAATCACCAGTCATGTGTCTTGAACAACCACTATCCTAGTACCAAAGATTCTTTCTGTTTCCCTGATTACTTGAAGAGCTTGTTTCTGTCTCATCAGACTTGGCCATTAGGGCTAGATTGACATAGCTGACATCTTCATCTTCATCCAGACCATCTGCTGCCCAGTCATTTTCTTGTATTATGAAAGCCCTTTCCTTTTATTTGAGCAGCTCAAAGTATTTTTGCTTATAATCCACTAGCTCAAACTTTTTCTTCTTGGAATCTGACTTCCTACACTCACTGGCAAAGTGCCCTGCCAAGCCACATTTGAAACATTTGAATTTTGATTTATCCACCATGTTTCTATTTGGCTTGGCTGCTCCAAAGTTCTTCTTGAACTTGAGCTTGGAAAATCTCCTGGAAAGAAATGCTAGGTGTTCATCAATGTCTTCCATGTCATCTTGGCTCAAAGAATCTTCACTTTCTACTACAAGCCCCTTGCCCTTGTTCTCACAGACCCTTGAAGGTGATTCAACAGCTTCCATCTTCACTTCCTTCTCCTTTTCCAATTCACCAACTAGTGCAATGGATCCTCCTTTCTTGTTTCGTCTTTCCATCCTTTCATCCTGCTCTATTTCAAGCTCATAGGTTTTCAGGATGCCATACAGTCTCTCCAAAGTAAACTCCTTATAATCCAGTGAATTTCTTAATGAGACTGTCATTGGTTTCCATGCCTTTGGAAGAGATCTAAGGAATTTCATATTGGAGTCTTTTGTCTGATAGACCCTTCCATGTAACTTTAGAGCATTTAGTAGTTTTTGAAACCTACTAAAATTGTCAGTGAGAGACTCACTTTCTTCATTGTGAAAATGCTCATATTGCTGAATCAAGAGCTACATCTTGTTTTCTCTAACTTGCTCAGTGCCATCACAGATTATCTGTATTGTATCCCAAACATCCTTGGGAGTTTTGCAGTTGATAATGTTGTAAAACATATCTCCATCAACTCCATTAAACAGGATGTTCATGGCCTTTTTATCCTTCCTGACTTGTTCAATGTCAGGATCAGACCATTCATGCCTTGGATTGGGGACTGATGGCTCGTTTCCTGTTGCTGCTCTCATTGGAACATGAGGGCCTCTTTCTATGCAGTCAACATAGGCCTCATCTTGAGAAAGCAAATGAAGATGCATCTTTCCCTTCCAATAATGGTAATTATCTTTATCCAGAAAAGGGATCTTGACTCCAACATCCTTCTTGTTCATCTTGCTGTATTGTTTTGATCTTTAAACTCTTTGTAAGTTAAGAGCTTGCTCTGATACTAATTGTTAGTCCCTTAACAATATGACAAGAATTACAGAAGGGGGGTTGAATGGAATTCTTGAAACGTTTTCTTGAAATAAAATGTTCTAACTCAAATATAAATATAAGTGTATTGATTAGCACACTGTGGAATAAAAACTTAAGTGAATCAAAACACAAGTAATTAAAAACAAGAGTCTTTAAAAACTTTCTGGTGGATTTGAATGATTCCACCAGAGATATATATTATATATAGAGAGAACCCTGTGTGCAGAAAAGCTCACAGCTGCTTACAACAATTGAACTTCTAAGACTACAGAGAAATGCTAAGAATCCTGCTTACAAATGTTTCTCTGCTTTCTTGCTTAGATCGATAGTGTCTTAGTTGCTACTACTTGGTTTATATATCACCAAGATTATAAAGTAATAAGACAAGATAATAAAATAAAAACTATCAAGTCTATTACAATGCTACTTCATTATTCTATTCGAGCATCTTTGAATATCTTCATAATAGCATGGAAATGGCAATGCTACTTTGTTCTCGAAAACCTAGTTGAATAGGCTACCACATTCCATTTGCATCCACTTGACGCATGTGACTGTGTTGTCACTGTCAACAGATATTTGAATTCTTTATCCGTCGGGTTCATGATCATCCGTCGAGTCATTGATCATCCTTCGGGTTGTCTATTTGATCATCCGTCGACTTCATTGTAGGTTATCCGTCGGGTAGCAAACTTGCACTTGACTTCATTTCATTTATGCAGAATTACAAGACATTATCTATGTACAATTAATCAACCTATTATTTATGCAGAATTACAAGACATTAAGAAGCTTTACCAATTGGTTGACTAATGGAGATCCAAAGCTTGTTCAATCACCACGTATCCCACTCTCGCGATCTACGCTCAATCGGTATCCACACGAATGCTTGAACTCAAGGATTGGATATGTACTAGCACAAACTCGTTTCTTCTCGCTCTCTCCATCTTCTCCCTTGGTAGCTAGGGTTTTAATAAAAAACTTGCTTTTAAAATCAACCACACAAGAGATATTATATAGAGAGTATAAAAAAAATTATAACTCTTAACTAATTAGGAGTTATTATTAATTCAAAATTTCTATTTGTATTATAATTAAGTCTCACTTAATTATTTAACAAATAAATTTCATAATTAATATTAGTAAATTCGAATATCAATATTTATCTAATTAATTAAGTCATACTTAATTAATATTATAAATAATTCGAATTACTTTAATATAATTTAAATCCAATTTAAATTAAATAATTCTTCAAGCATTCTTAGTGTGTGACCCTATAGGTTATTTTTACGTTGGAAACAAATTTTAAATCTAATTTAAAATCGTAAACAATGAGCGGCATCTAGTAATACATCATTGCTACCCAAGTAATAATAATTGAATTGGTGATCGATTAAACCTTTTGTGAATAATGTACAATGTAATATAATCCCTTTAACCAAATATTATAGATTAAACTAGAGGCATGTAATGTGTCATCCTCATCATAGTTTAATCCAATTTTCCTTCAACAATGAGTAGACTATCATATCATATCAACATTTAAGCGTGGCCATGCATTTCATAGTCTATCTCACACAAGAGGCCAATAATATCACTCTTAAAATAGGAGGGTTAAATCCCATCTAAATCATTCATATTTCTCATACGATTCATAATATACCCAATGTCAACTTTTATCATTACCCGGTCAAGGATAACTTTTAATGGAATCAATGTATATTAATTCTCGTATAGAAATATAATGACTTCAGGTCTAAGGACCATTACATTATTATCACTGTGAGAATTACTTATAACACAACAGACATGTAGAATCTCACATTGGGTCTTTCCAGCACCATGTACATATACATCTGCCTGTGTTTTTGACTTTAGTATCACTATACCTATGATCAATGAGATGTGATCATCAGTCAACAAACACACCAGTCTTAATGCATTATTATTGTCCCTTAATAATAATACTCGACTAGGAACCTTTAGGAATATTGATACTATTCTCATAATCTCATTTCTAAGTCACGTACTTAGAGATATAGAATTGCATATCATATTCCAAGGACATTTATTAATCTAACATTTATATCACAGTAAATTAAGAATTAATAAATTATAAATATAATAATCGATAGAACATAAACATTAATAATCCTAATGTCTTAAACTAATACATCATAGTGTTGTCTCTAGGGCACAAACACTAACAAATTCAACATCCATCGAAAGACCAAGTGCATCATCCATTGGAAGACAATCTGCATCTCCGTCGAAAGGCAAAACTCAACATCCATTGAACCTTCAATAGAAATTGAGGGCCAATACATATTACAATTAGAAAGAACCCCAACTACAAGTCAAAGATCCACAAATTCAGGGGGAGTTTCTTCTAATCAAAACTCTGTCACAAATGAAGATAATAATGAGGCCTCTTCATCTAGAGCTAATCTACCTGAATAGAGAAAATGGACTAGAGATCACCCATTTGAACTGATCATTGGCGATGCATCTTTAAGAGTGCAAACAAGGAAAGCAACTCAAGATGAATGTCTATATAGCATCTTTCTATCACAGGAAGAGCCTAAAAAGGTAGAGGAAGCATTGTTGGATCCTGATTGGGTTTTAGCTATGTAGGAGGAGCTAAACCAATTTGAAAGGAATAAAGTATGGAAGCTGATACCCAAGCCTAAAGAAAAGAATCCTATTGACACCAAGTGGGTATTCAGAAACAAGATGGATGAAAATGTCATATTAGTCTGGAACAAAGCTAGATTGGTTGCTAAGGGCTACTGTCAACAAGAAGGAATTTATTGTGATGAAACCTTTACTCCTGTTGTAAGACTTGAAGCCATCAAAATCTTCTTAGCATAGGCAGCCCATGCCAATTTCAAAGTCTATCAAATGGATGTTAAAAGTGCCTTTCTAAATGGAGACTTGGAGGAGGAAGTCTATGTCAGTCAGCCTCCTGGTTTTGAAGACCCAAATTTTCTAGAATATGTCTACTATCTTTTGAAAGCACTTTATAAATTGAAGCAAGCACCTAGAGCCTGGTATGATACTCTTAGAAAATCACTTCACTAGAGGTACCGTTGACAAAACCTTATTCTTTAGAAATGTTAATGGCTCTTGTATACTTGTTCAAATTTATGTAGATGATATTATATTTGGCTCTACAGATGAAAAACTTTACAAAAAGTTTGCCAAATTGATGCAAAGTAAATATGAAATGAGCATGATGGGAGAACTAACTTACTTTCTTGATTTACAAGTTAAGCAAGTTAGTGATGGAATATTCATTAGTCAAACTAAATACATTTATGATCTTTTGAAGAAGTTCGATCTAATCGATTGCACATCTGCAAAATCTCCCATGGCCACTGCAACTAAACTTGAATTAAACACCTGAAAAGTCTGTGGATATTTCAAGATATAGAGGCATGGTTGGCTCACTTTTATATTTAACAGCTAGTAGGCCAGATATAATATTTTCTACTTGTCTCTGTGATAGATTTCAGGCTGATCCTAGAGAATTTCATTTAATAGCTATAAAGAGAATTTTCAGATATCTCAAAGGAACACCAAAACTTGGCATTTGGTATCCTAGAGATTCTGGTTTTGATCTAACTGGTTATTCGGATGCAAATTATACAGGCTGTAAAATTGATAGAAAAAGCACAACAGGAACCTGTCAATTTCTAGGAAACAAGCTAGTATCCTGGTTCAGTAAAAAGCAAAATTCAGTTTCTACTTCTACAGCTGAAGCTGAATATATTGCTCCTGGTAGTTGCTGTGCACAAATTTTTTTGGATGAAAAATCAACTGTTAGACTATGGTCTTCAGGTAAATAAGATACCTATTTTCTGTGATAAGACAAGTGCTATTGTCATCACTGAGAATCCAATACAACATTCAAGGACCAGGCACATTGACATCAAGTACCACTTCATTAGAGAGCATGTTATGAATGGTACTGTGAAACTTCATTTTATTCCAAGTGAAAAATAACTTGCAGACATCTGTACCAAGATACTTGATGAATCCACCTTCTCTAGGTTGGTAAGTGAGTTAGGCATGATTAATTACTCTTAATCTATTTAGATGTCTAAACAATTTGAAATGCAACCAGAGTAAAAGTTAATATTTATTTTCTAAGATAAAATTTTGACTAAGTCATAATTTGTATCTCAACGGATGTTCATTATCCGCTGAAAATGAATATCCGTTGGATTATAACATCCGTCGAAGTGTCAACTCTTACTCTGGGTACTTTTACCATTATCCGTCGAATTGCACTCAATCTTAGCCGTTGATTTTGAGCATTATCCGTCGAATTTACTTACATCCTGTATGTATATTTCAACAGATAATCTTAGAATTTTGACAATTTTTGTAACGCCTGTGAATATTTGATATGAATGTAATATAATATTCTATTTTGTGCTATATAATTTTTATGTGTATTGGATGTCAGGAATTATGAAAATTCAATGTGTTCGTATATGTTCTTCGTTGTGTGGCTTTGCGAATATTTTTAGATTATTTATAGGCGTATAATTAATTATAGGCAAGCAAATTTCATTACGCGAGTAAAAAATATTTGAGTTACTGTAGTTGCGATTAAGCGATAGATTATTATTCGGCTTAGAATCAAATTACTTGCAATTTTCCTATGTGACTTAAAATTTTTAATTATATTTATTTTTTCTTGTTTAATAGGAAATTGATCTTAGAAAATTCTTTTAAAATATATTCTTGTTCAAAATTTTTATAAACAATTTTATAAAACTTCTAAAATTTTATAGTATTTATGGTATTAATTTTGTGATTTATGGAGTTGTATTTTATTTATTTAAATCCATTTTTTTAATTATACTTTTATTAGTTATTGAATTACTAGCATACCCTTGCATGCATTTAAGCTTATAATAGAGTCCAAGGCTAAGACCGTCAATTCTAACCCCACTAACTTGCAAGATTACCTTTTTAACCTTGCATGCATTTTTGTCACTACTAGTAAGAGGGACAATCATGTACATTCTCCATTCCACTATCACATTCTAGTAACAAAAACCAAGTGAGTGCTCTCATTTTTCAACACACACCCACTCACACACCTCACACTCTCCTCTCTTCACTCCCTCTTGGCCGAAGCCCATCCCCACCCCCATTCTTGCCATTTTATTCACTTTTTCTTCATCTTATTTCACTTCTCAAGTTAGTCAAGCCAAGAACTTCATCATTTAGTGGAGTAGCATCATTTTAAGATGAGTTTTGTGTGTGCATCTTGGTAAAGCCGAGGTTGAGGCCTTGATTCTTATAAACTCAAGGTTGCAACCACGGTGGCTTATAGAAATGAGCAAGATATGATCTTGGAGGGGTGTTACACTTCTATTTTACCAAGTCATACTCATTGTTCATAAATATTTGGCAATGATTTCTTAGGAGCTGAATGTAAAGTGTTGATTTTGGGATTTTTTTTGTGTAAAATGACCATGCATGTTGATTTTTAAAGTCTTACTCCTTATAAATGTTGTTTTGTTAAGATTAAACCCTTGCATGCTATTTTTCCATCAAGATACCTTAAGTTTAGTACTTGCATGTTAATTTTAGCACTTGCATGTTGGATATAGTACTTGTATGTTAATTTACAAGTGATTTTCTAAGTAGAGACTATACTTGTTGATTTTGTGCTTTGGTGTTTGACTTGTATGAGATGCATGATGTGGTTTTTGGTTATAAAATGCTAGATGAAGTATTCCATGATGATAAGTGATTATATTCAGTAGATGTCAAGTGATTACTTTGATAATATAGTCCGAATTTTTGCTTAACAACTCGAAGTCATGATATTGCTATTATAGTTATTCTTTTAACCTTTTGGTACATGATTTTTGTGAATTGCGTGTCATGTTTCCTTTGATAAAATGCTAGTTTAGATTATAAATGATGATATGAGCTTAAGGTCAGTAGGTGTCATGAAGTTACCATGCATGTTTACTTCAAATTTTTTCTTAAAAATGCTAAGTGATGGCTTGCCATGTGATGTGTTACTTTACTTGTCTTTAAAAGTGATCTTCATGCTAAATAAATTGAAAATGAGCCTTAAATGTTGTTAGTCAGTAGGTATTAGTGTATGTTAGGGCTTACCTTGGTTGTTTGTCGATTGTTATTTGGTTTTGGTGTAATGAACGGAGTTAAGGTGGAAGGAGTCACATTGATCTTAGTTGGGCAGATTTTTGTACTAGAAGTTTAGGTCATTTTAGGTGAGTTTTAGCAAGGCCTTGGTAGGCCTGAGCTCAAGGGAGTTGGGACTTGGTTCATACTTGAGTCCAGTGGTTTTGATTGCATAAATAACTTGCATTTGGTTAGGCGCACACACACAAACCCGAGAGCAACTCAGAACTGGGCAGATTTGGGTAAACTTGACTTTTGGTTGATTATCATCATGTCATAGGTTAGGACTTCATGGGGCCTTGGTCTAAATAGGTATAATTAAGTCTTAGAAATATTAATAAGCCTTTAAAATCAATAAATTAACTAGATTAATGAATTTTAAGTGAACTTAGTGAACTTATTATCTTAACATCACATCATCTCTGAGGTTTATAACGCTTCGCTCTGATACCATTTCTGTAACACCCCCAAATCCGGGGTCGGGGATCTGGGTTGTCACGAGTTCCATTTCCCTTAATAACACCCAATCTTAATAAACAATCAACTACTCTATACTCTGACCCCACAATAAACACACACACCACAAGTTATAGTCTCAGAGATGAATATCCAAAAACAACACGAGTCATTTTATTCCAAAATTATATACCATTACACCTTAAAAGGGTTTCTGAATAAATTTATATTTCTTTGCCATTATTACAATTGATAAAGATATATAAGTCTGGTACATCAAAAGTTGAAAGCCTACCCTATTGGTAGTTCCTACCTCAGCTACAGCGACATCAACGCCTATAGGAAACTGCGGAACGTTTCCTATCCGCTCGCGAATTGGGAGCTTGGTCCTGTTCATCTTGTCTATCTGATGTTGTGTGATGAAAGAAGAAAGCAAGGGTGAGCAACAAGCCCACCGAAATAATATGTATAATAATTAACAATATATGAGCATTCTCATAGTACTCATGAAAGTCTTGGTCAAGAAGAAATGAACCAAGCTGATATCTTAATGCGATGAAGTCGCAAAATATTTAGTATATATATACATATACTTTTCACAATCTTTGAAATCCTCTGACATGTATAATATACACAGAGTTCCAGTTTATAACTGTATAAAAAATATCATTGCAAGGTGATCTCATATATCTAACCTTGTCTCAACATTTTTCTGAAAATCTTTGACATGCACAAGATAATCATTTACTAGATATAAGTTTAAAAGGGAAGTTACAAGATACTTCAATATACTTATATCTTTTCCGAATACTACTTGAACTACCACCGTTCAATGTATAAATAGTTCATCCCATAGATTAAGCTACAAGATAAAACTTGTATAGAATCAATCTTTAAAATATCATCAAAATAAAATGAAGTTACGAGATACTTCATTTGATGCAAACATCATTTTGAAAACTCGACCCTGTCAACACTCAACAATCGCCCAACCGTAGCCTTTCTATCGAAGTGTTCTGGGTAGTGTTGCAGAAATATCCAATTGGATGATGAACTCATTACGGGAGTTTACCGCGCCAGAAAGACCACTTACGATGATCAGTCGTAGTAGTGCAACCCCACCATTTTCTACATGTAGAGGAGAACTTGTCGGATTTACTTGTCAACCGAACACCGAACTCCTAAGGAATGTACCGTCTTGCGGAACTTCCAGGCCATTTGGGCCAATATAATAAGGCTGGGCTGACGCCACTCGACCACTTACGCCACTCCTCGTTCAGATGAAATCCATGACTCTGAAACGTAAAGCTCGTCCCCCCTTTCCCTAAGTAGAAACTTGTTGATACGGCTCCACCAAGAAGTCGTATCTAGTTGGAAAGGAAAACTCACCGATATTTCCCAGGCGATGCCTATTAATGGATTAACTTGTTCCAAGAATTTTACTTCCCGAGTATTGGGTAAGTAATCAAAAACTCTTTTATCAAAATAACAACCTCGTTGCGAATATAAAACACACCACAGAGCCGGATCCCTCAGGTTTTGAGCGAATATTTAAATCCCCTTTGAAAGAAAGATCTTAAATATAAAATGAGTTTTGGGATCCACTCTAACTTTTAAAATCATTTTGAAGACTCGCAAAACATTTTTAGGAATGTTTGGAGTGATGCTGATTTACTAAAATAAATCAGTCCCGATATATTAGGAAATATCTGAATATTATTATTTAAATAATATCCTCATAAAGAATAATCTTTATAAAAATAATTGAAGTAGAAGTTTTAAAACTTATACTTGCAATGAATATTAAATAACCAAAGATATACTTATACGAAAGTACTATCTTTATTTGAATAATCAAAAGTGAGTTTGATTATCGACACATTATTCCTTAATAAAATAAAGAATAATAATTAGTAAATAATCGGAGTCATAAGTCCTCGAATGAATATTCAAATAATAATATTCATTAATAAATTAAGCGGAGTCATAAGTCCTCGAATGAATATTCAAAATAATATTCAATAATAAAATAAACGGGGTCATAAGCCCTCGAATGAATATTCAAAATAATATTCAATAATAAATAAACGGGGTCATAAGCCCTCGAATGAATATTCAAAATAATATTCAATAATAAAATAAACGGGGTCATAAGCCCTCGAATGAATATTCAAAATAATATTCATTAATAAAATAAAGTTATCGAATAAACCTTATTTGATTCATAGTTTTAAAAACTATTCATATATATATATAAATATATATATATATATATTATACTCGGGAGCATCGACTCCCGGTTTTAGAAAAATGTTCTCCTTTGGGTCCCCTATACTGTTACGACCGGCATTTTATGTAATATTATTTGTGGATTGGGTATGATATTAAAGTCAAATGAAAATATATTCAATGATTGTACGCTAGTGTGAGTGAAAATTTCTGCATTATAAATTTGCTTTGTGTAGTATATGATTTTTCAAAGCAAGAGTTTATTTAATTTCTTTATTTTTGATTTATAAGGAATATTCTAAGCTTTGGAAAATTTTTCTTTTAAAAGGTATTTTGTTCACAAATTTTGAAAATGATTTTATAAAGTCCCTAAAATCCAAGTTATTTTATGGTATAAATTTTATAATTTTTGAACTTGTATTTTATTTTATAAAAATAAATCTTTATAAATTTTATTTGTTATAATTAGCAAATTACATGGCTACCCTTGCATGCAAATACTCTTCCAATTCAACTAAGGGGCAAGGAAGGCATTTCAAACCCCACTCACTTTCATTCTACTAACCAAATTAGCACTTTACCCTTGCATGCAAATCTACCTAACTATATTGGAAGGTTACTCTTGTAAAATCTCAAATCCACTCACTTTTGGCCAAATAAAAACCAAACTAAAATGATTATTACTCCACATTCACCCCACCATTTCCACACTCCTCCTTTCCTCCCCTCCTCTCGGCTCTCCCCTCCCCTCTCGGCTTTTTGGCCGAAGCCATACCCCCTCCCTTTTCTTCATTCTTCATTCAAGCTCCCACTTTGCAATTAAGTAAATATTACTTCCTATATCTTGATCATACATAATTCAAAGAGTGATGAGTGAAAAGTTTAAGTTTAAAGGTTGCATGTAAAGGTTTTAGTGAAACTCAAAATACAACCTTGATTCTTGTGAGTTTAGGGTTGTTTTTGAGAGGACTACAAGGAATGGAGAAGTGCCAAATCTTGAGAGGGAAACTCTTGATGATTAAATGGCCATTCCCATCCATTTCATTCGGCCATGACCATATGGGAGCCGAATGAATGGTCCTTAAGACTATTCTTGTTGCTGAAATCAATTTTTGCATGTTTATGTGATAATGACTTGAATTTTCTGGTGAAAATTTGATAAAACTCTTTGCATGCTAAGTGATCATCTAGGTATATCTTATGCTAGGCTTGCATGTCAATTTTATGATAGAACATATGTAGAAAATGTGTTGTTTTGGTTTGAAAAACCCGAAGGCATGCATGCATGTGGATTTCTCTTAGAATGTTGTAAGATTTTGATCATTTGGAAAGATTTTGTTAGTGAGCCTTAATTTCAGTAGGAATAATGTGTTAATATTGATTTATGCTTCTTGTTCCATGGTAATAATTCGTGGTTATCTTTTATAAAAATATATATCTTGTTGTTTCAAAAGCATGAAGATTTGTGATTTATGAAGTGTAGTCTCTTTTGTTTTGCCATAACTGTACCTTAGGTAAGGATGATCTCACCAAGGTTATTTTGAGAATAAGGGAGTTAGTTCAGTAGAATACCATGTATAAGTCTTGGTTTAAGTATTGAGTTGTTGTTAGTTGAGTTTGTCAAGTCAAAACCTTGGAAAATGAGAGTTATAGTTTCTGCAGAAAAATCAGTATAGCACCCTGAGGTTTAGAGTGAGTTTTGACCATGTCATTGGTGTGCACTTTGAGGCCTAAGCTACCAGAAGTTAGTATTGGGAGTATATAAAAGGAGAGTTTCAAGGCCCAAGCCAGGCCCTTGAGCCACATCAAGTTTGTGAGATGCCCTTAGGTCAGGAGAGTCTTGTGTAAAAGTTTTGAAGGAAAACTTGTAGTTTAAGAGTGTCTAATGTACTCAAGAAACCATAGTTGTCATTCTGAAATTTGCACCAGTGAGCACTTTCACTTATCACATAGTTTTAGAACACTTAGAAGTGAGTATTAGGTCGACCACCATAGTTGTAAGATAGTATAAGGTCAGTAGAGCAAAAGGCACAAGTGAGGGTCAATAGGTTTTGGATAATTTAGGAAAGGCACATCGAGTTAGGAAGCCAAAATTTGAAGATCTTGTCTAGTTTAGTGACCAAGTGACTTAAGTTATGAGTCGAGATCATCCAAGCCTAGTGTTGCATTATGGTGTTATTTGGTATTAATATACGATATGTGATTATGTGGCTACGTGTGTACATTTGAAATATAAAGGTGGATATAAATTAAGTACATATAGGCCTAAGTGCCATCCGTGTTTAATTTCGGGTTGTAAATAGGTTGAGATGGTAAGAATATATTATAATGAGGATTATTATTATTTATGTAGGATCTCGAGACGAGGGAAAACTTGCCATAAAAGTCGAGTGAAGCTCCAGTTGCTCCTACCAGTCAGACCAGACCAGCCTATCTCAAGGCAAGTGATTCAACTTGACCTTCATATTTACTATAAACAGTTCATATTTATCGATGCAATTATCCTGAGTCATTTTGATATGTTTAAATCAAGCGTATCTCTCGCTTATCTTTGAATTACATAGAGATGCCATGAACCCTCAAGTATGTGTTGCAAGTAGTTCAAAAGTCTTTTCATGATAGTTAAATGTCATGATAAAATAAAGAGTTGTTATATTACTTGATTGATCCTTTTGATTAACATGATGATGATTCCTAAGTACTGATATCTCATCCTGATACTTGAACCCCTATAGAACCTTACCTTGAACTTTGATAGTCAGAAACTTACCAACATGATTCCTCATTGATTGATACCCTCTTTCCTATCCTAAAGCTTGACAATTCTGATATATACATTCATCCTGAGCTAGAGATCATTACCTTAACACCCATAGTATTCGTGAAGCTTATCTTCTTAATGATCCAACACCTGTACCTTGATGAGAAACCATTGCTTTAAGCCCAGTTCGGCATTACCCCTTCATATTATCCATTAGTCTCACCATATTTTCCTGTCCAAGTTCTGACATATGAAAATCCTTTTGGTTACCCTAATAAAGTAAAGTTTTGTGAATCATGGCCCTGAGATTTAGTACCATATTTCCCGTGTTTCGAGTTGATCTATATTCCCTTAATAAAATGTGTTCTGTTAAAAGAGATTTTGTTACAATTCGGCATCAGCTTTTGAAATAAATAAAATATGGGTTTTCAGTCCCAAAGGGGGATAAATGTTTTCTTGAATAGTGGATCTGGACTGAGACGCGAGTCATTTCCACACTTATATTAGGCTTAAAAGTTGCCTAGGGATTCCCGTTAATGTTTTAGAACCCAGCGAGGTTCGGGATTACTTCGCGGCTGATCACCGGCTGTAATCCGTAGCGTCATAAAATGATTTTGATTAAGACATGATTTTTAAAATTGTTTTGATACAAGCAAAATGATGCCATCTCACCTAGTTTTATCTCTCGTTATCATTTGTTATGTCTTTCCATTGGCATTCTTAAAAGTATATCTCGATTTATGTTTTGTGTTGTGTTGTTAGCACTTGTTGAGCATTTGGCTCACTTCTTGCTTTACCCTGATATTACAGCTAGCAGCTATGGTTAGATTCAAGCAGACTGCCCGTAAGACCTATGATGCTGATGCTTATGTTCGAGCTCAGGTAGAATAAGTAATAATAGTTGTGTGAGGACTCGGTATTTGTAATCAGATGTAATAGTTGGTAGTGTTGGGCTGTTCCAAACCCTAAACTGTAAGATCTTGGATTTGGTTGTGTATTCTTCATTAAAATGATGTAATAGCTATATTTATTTTGCTGTTAAAGTTGGGGGTGTGCCAGGTTTTGGTATCAGAGCTACGGTTTAGAGTCCCTGGACAGCCCAACACTACCAAGCTTAATCTTAACAAAAACTCAAGAACAAAAATTTTTGTTCTTGAAAAACACTATTCACCATCTTCTTCCATGATTTTTAGGAAGAGATTGTGAAGGAATTTGGATCTTAGATTCATAGGATAACTATATCTAAGTACAAGGAACCTTGGATAATTACCTCACGATTTAACAATGCTTGGAGCTTGAATTTGGATTTTCTTATCCTTGAAAATGAAGGAAAGCTGAGAGCTTGATGAAGAAAATGGAGTGTTTTGTGTTTTTTGATTTGTTTGCTTGGTTGCTAGCTTTTGTTTTTGATTAATTACCTTTTTACCCATGAAAAATTATGTGGTTATTAATCAACCACACCTCCTTCCCTTATGTCATTCTTATGTCACCATTCCTATGTCATCTTGTTACACTTGTCTTCCTCTTGTTGGTGTGATGACATCATCATCCACTAACCCCTTGATTAACTCCTAATTACTTGGCTAATGACCGCTGATCTGTTATGCGGTTCGCTTAACTTTCGTTTTCGTTTATCGTTTGAGGGATCATACCCGGGATCTTATTACTTAGGTTTCCTTAACCTTTCTCAATACATTATATTCCTTTTATGATCCTCTCTTATAATCCTTGAATTTAAATCCTTTTTATTCTGTTACCTTATACTCAGTTCTTTCTGTATCTGGTAGATTTTCGGGAAAAATCAAAGTGTTCGAATTTGGATTCTGACGATCTTTATATACACTTATATCCCATATAAAGTACTAATAAGATCTCAAAATAACAATAGAAGAACCCCTACATAGTGTGGTATGAAAAGTTTTCTTATTCCGCATACTCAGCAAAAGCACTATTCATAAGGGTTCCAAAAATTGGGGTTATTACAGTCTCCCCTCCTTAAAAGGATTCCATCCCGGAATCAGATAGAAAATGAATAGGGATACTTTCTTAGCATTGCACTTTCTAACTCTCAAGTAAATTTTTCCACATTTTGGTTCTTCCATCAAACTCTGAATAGTTTGATAACCCTTCTCCTAAGCACTTGTTCCTTTTTCAATCTATAACCCTTCCTGGTTGCTCCATATAGGTTACGTCTGGTTGCATATCTATGCGCTCATATGCCCCTATTTATCTGGCATCCGAATTACACTTCCTTAACATTGATACGTGAAATACGTTATGACTTGCTACATGTTCGGGGGTAGGGCTAGCTCATATGCTAACTTCCCAATACGTCTTAATATATCCAAGGGTCCAACAATTCGTGGACTTAAACTTTCCTTTCTTTCCAACCCTCATCAATTCCTTTTTAAGGGAATACTTTTAACAATACAAGGTTCCCTCCTTCATACTCTTTGTCCTTTCATTGTCAAATCAGCATACTTCTTATGTCCATCTTGGGCTACTCCCAGCCGTCCTCTGATTAGATCTATTATATTCTTGGTCCTTTGGACCACTGCTGGTCCGAGCATCTTGCGCTCTACAACTTCATCCTAACATAAGGGAGATCGACATTGTCTTCCCTCAAAGATCTCATAAGACGACATCTCGATACCTGACATACGATCTATTATCGTGAGAAAACTCAATCCGCGTTAAGTGATCATTCCAAATTCTTTCAAGTCTATTGCACAGACTCTCATTATAGCTTTTAGTATTAGAGCTTTTGCTTCTCAATACCCATTCTTTTCCAGTTCGTAATCGCTACTACCTTCCATTCCTAATATTATACTGGTTATACTTTTGCTCGTTAGCGTTCTATAACCTTTTAATTACCACGTCAACCTTAGTATCACTAACGCGTTAGAATCGGAATACCACCGTACTGATACTACTTCCTTTAGCTGCTTCCATCTTCGAAAGCTTGATCCTTCATATAGAAGTAAAAGAATTTATTGAGAGATCACTATGATCATGAACACTTGTTCTATTGCATAGTTAGTACAGAAGGTGGCCAGCCTTTAGTACTTGACAAGCAATTAAACAACATGTGGTATCCTACTAGGCTTCTATCACGCAGATAGATAGTCATTCGGCAATACCTCCCCTTCTGGAAGGGTTGTTCTTCTCAGCTTATACAAAATGAAAAGGAGAGAAAAGAATGAATTGAAGAGAATTGTATATATGAAAAAAAATATACTGCCACAAAATATCTGGCTTGGAACCTACCTCTGAACTATAGAGGTTTGTCATAGGAGAATAAAACATATATGTATTTATATCAACATCAAGTATTATAGCATCGTATTTCATATGCCTAAAAATTTTCGCTATTCCATCCATCATTCTATGGACCCATGCTCTTCCTCGAGCTTATACACGATCACCTTTGAAACTCCCTCGATATCGAAAATCGAATCTGGGATCTCATTCTAGACATCATCGTTACTACAATTCTATGCTTGCACCGCAACCTTCCTCGTATAGTAATACGACTCTCTATTGATAAGAAGGAATAAATATTCAATAGCTAAATAATCGACCTAGTTTTTCTATCAAAGATAACTTATACGTCAACATGACACGATTAGTGGTACTCAATCTCAACATCCATTCCAATACAACTCTCACAGTTGTAATCAGCTCATTACTCGCAGAATCATTGCTGCATTACTATGGTCCACCACTGACCTACTGTCGTCATTCACTTTCCATGAAATTTTAATATCTAACCATATGGAGTCCATACATGTAGTATAGAATTCTTCTAAGGAGTTAACATAATCACCATTTATAATTCATGAAGAACACTCCTGATCCTGACATACATACATGACATGAAGCATATAAAATTGCAGAAGAGTTTTAATGAAAACAACGATAGTAGGTTAATACCATTCTTAATCATATGTCTATATTAGGAGACATGAAGCTCAAAGGTTCATTTAGTCCTTTTTGAAACATGGTCCTGGCTTATTCTCAAGATAATTCCTTCTAAGATAGATAGCCCGCTCACGGCGATTATACGAATTAAACCTTTACCAACCTACTATTACGGTTGGGTATTGCACAGTCATCAGAAGGAATGTCAATCTTCCAAACCATAATACAACCTTCACGGCTTCAACCATCATCACTGTATCTCTCTGGCACGAGCGCCTATAATTATCCTCTTATATTTAAAGTGTCGGCCACCTCTTTGGCCTTCCCTGATAGCAAAATTTCCTTACAATTAATGTCTTTTTAACCACCTCCAACTAAATTTTCTACCTCACTTCAATCACTGCTTATGTGATAATGCTTCTCTTAAGTCCTGGTGAGAAAAGAAAAAAAAATCACCATTTTTCCATAAGTCATTGCCTTAGTCTTTAGATGTGAACATTGCCACAACTGACCCTCGATCATACTTAGGACGTCTTTTATCTTGGGTCCTTCTTACTTTGACAGTTCTGACCTCCGTTGGTTCAATCTATACTTTCTCATGGCTTAACATGTGCCCCACTTGGCATTATTTTTATTACGTCATATTTCCTTTATCAAAATTTCTATTCTTGAGAATTTTGAATATTACCTTTCTCCTTGTAAAACCCCTAAGGTTATCCTTGAATCGTTCCTCCTGTATTCCCTAGATACAGGGCATATCAAAATACCCTATACTAATACTAGAACCATTGTCTATATGTTTCTGAAAAAAATTTCTCCACTGATACTTAAAGGTTGTTATTACCTTAATCTTTCCCAATTCATACTGTCAAAACTCATACTATCCCTATTAAGGGTGAAATGCCAACTTTTATGCATTCCCCTAGGATTCATTTTAAGTTACCGATGTTCTATCTTTAATTCCACCTTTAAAAAGGTACATGCATCCTTTCATGGATAAATCAAGTCATATATCCCTGATAAGGGTGTCTTATTCAATCATTCCCACCTCGATAGTCTATACCTAATTTCATAATAACATCCTTATTCAAATTGAGGTCAATCCATATGGCCTCCAAAAGATAACAATGGTTATCCGCTTTTCTTGCCTAATTTGGTAACGATAACAAGGATGTTCTGGAAGATATTGGTCGTGTTCAATGTGAATTCTTCTTAATAATTCCGTATTCACTTTTGTTGTTTATTTCAACAGTCATCTCAATGTCGGGATATCTCTCATTCCTGGCGTCTCCCTTCCTGGGTATCAAGCCACCGGTCTTACACTTCACTTTCTTGAAGGTCACTTCCTTCATCCAATTTTCCTAATTTCTTACTTCCTTGTCTCCTCAGTCTATCCGCGTCTCATTATTTATCCTTCGAACTATCTCAAGGTTTCCTTGAATCCTCCCAACTTACAGGGGATAAAATATATGTATCTCTTATTCCTTCAATCATCAACTTTAGCTCATAGTGAATCATCCTCATCCTGACGATCACATACTTTTCTATTTCTATTACTATGATTCTTTAGGGTTTCCTCATACCCAACTCCCTTATCATTCCTTAAACTCTAATACCTTTATATTCCTTTCCACTTCAAATTTTTTTTATTTTTCTTTCTCTTACAATCAGTTCATGAACCCACTAATTATTTACTTCAAACATCACGTCGTTCTGGGATTCTTGTCCTCCGAACGAATCTTTACAACTTTTACAATCTTAGATTCATAATTCATCATACTCGTCTGCTTTTGTTCTGGCTCTAAAGCTTTTACACTATCTCCATAACCTTGGAAATTACTTTCCCGAAAACAATTGACTGAACTTTAATCAGTTTATTATAATCTCTTGTTCCGTGCCTTCTTTGGCCTTTCACCAGCGGGTGGCCTCTCTCTTAGGAGGGTAAGTGACAAAAACAGTCTTTTGTGATTCGTCAATCATTTAGAATCTCAAATGATTCCTATATTTCCTTCAGCCAGGCTCTTGCCTCGACTGGGTCAACCTGTTCCTTGGAACTTTGAGAGCTTAGCGACTTAAAGGTCATGAAAGAATTTCCTACCGCATTGTTTCCTCAAGGTGGTGGTTGGGGATAATAGTCTAAGTTCTTTTTAGACAGGTCCATGAATTGCCGTATAGGAGTACCGTCTCGGGTCTCCTTTCCTTACTCGACTTTCTGTTTCCTTAGTATGAAATGTTTCATCCTTCTCCCATACTTGGGGTTATCTTATCCGTTAAAATCCTCATTTTCCACTCCATTATGTTATGGGTTCCTTCTATCTTGATGGCGACCTCCCTGACTATCACGTTCAGGGTTCGCTCTAAATCTTATTTCTCAAACTAGCTTTCATCTAAGATTTCATCTTTAAGCTCTTGAACATTTGGAACCCAAATTCTGTAGGAATACCTCATTATTCCCTTATCATCTTTCTCGGTATTAATCTTTTATCTAATTATTGGCTCTCTGCCTTCATTCATCACTTTTTCGGGCACAATATGTTCTTTTCCGATAATTCAGACTGTATTGCAATCTCAAACATCTTTTCGGTACCGGCTCCGTTACCTTCACTTTTATTTCCATTTTCTCAAAATCTCTCATAAACTCTCCCAAAGACATTATCATCTTGAGTTTCTCCTTTTTACTAAGGGCATCAGCCACCACATTGGCTTTCCCCGAATGATAAAGAATCTCCCATTCAATATTCTTGATTAGCTCTAACCGCCTTCTCTGGCGTATGTTGAGCTATTTCTACGTGAAAATGCACTAGAGCACTTAAGGCTTAGGTAAATCTCGCACTTCTCTCCATACAAGTAGTGCCTCCAATCTTTAGGGCAAAATATTGCCACGAGCCCAAGCTCATGAGTGGGGATATCGAATTTTATATTCCCTTAATTGTCTTGACGCGTACGCGATTACCTTGCTGTGCTGTATAAGAAGCACCCTAATTCCTTATACGAAGCGTCACTACACATCACGAAATCTCCTTTTTCCATCCGGCAACGCCAACATAGGGTCCGCCATCAACCTTTGCTTTAGTTCTTAAAAGCTTTTCTCGCATTTCTCTGTCCATTCAAACTTCTCAGTCTTACGAGTAAGCCGCGTTAAAGGGGCTACTATCTTTACAACTTGAATGAACCTCCGGTAGTGACAGGCCAATCCTACCTCTGGTAGTTTCCCTGACCATGGTCATCAATTCCTCAGTGGTCCTTTATTCATTCTCGTCAGGATCCTCCACGAGGTCCTCCTCAGCAACAATCCTTTCTGGGATAACATCCTCAACCGCAACATTCTCAATATGAATCTCATCCGGTCCCTCGTTAGGGTACTTTATCGGATTCACAATTTGATCTCCAACATGTAATAAAACATCCTCATGCTGATGCTCCTGAACCTCAGGGTTCGATGCCCCGCTGCCCTATACGAGAACGAACTATGCTTCTATCACGATATTTATAAGGGTTCCTATAAGGGTTTTAACTGTCAGTACTACGTTAGGTAGTCCGACTATGAACTTGGCAAGAGTTCTTATTATCTTAGTAAACTTATTATCTTAACGTCACATCATCTCTGAGGTTTATAACGCTTCGCTCTGATACCTTATCTGTAACACCCCCAAATCCGGGGTCGGGGATCCGGGTTGTCACGAGTTCCATTTCCCTTAATAACACCCAATCTTAATAAACAATCAACTACTCTGTACTGTGACCCCACAATAAACACACACACCACAAGTTATAGTCTCAGAGATGAATATCCAAAAATAACACGAGTCATTTTATTCCAAAATTATATGCCATTACACCTTAAAAGGGTTTCTGAATAAATTTACATTTCTTTGCCATTATTACAATTGATAAAGATACATAAGTCTGGTACATCAAAAGTTGAAAGCCTAGCCTATTGGTAGTTCCTACCTCAGCTACATCGACATCAACGCCTATAGGAAACTGCGGAACGTTTCCTATCCGCTCGCGAATTGGGAGCTTGGTCCTATTCATCTTGTCTATCTGATGTTGTGTGATGAAAGAAGAAAGCAAGGGTGAGCAACAAGCCCACCGAAATAATATGTATAATAATTAACAATATATGAGCATTCTCATAGTACTCATGAAAGTTTTGGTCAAGAAGAAATGAACCAAGCTGATATCTTAATGCGATGAAGTCGCAAAATATTCAGTATATATATACATATACTTTTCACAATCTTTGAAATCCTCTGACATGTATAATATACACAGAGTTCCAGTTTATAACTGTATAAAAAATATCGTTGCAAGGTGATCTCATATATCTAACCATGTCTCAACGTTTTTCTGAAAATCGTTGACATGCACAAGATAATCATTTACTAGATATAAGTTTAAAAGATGAAGTTACAAGATACTTCAATATACTTATATCTTTTCCGAATACTACTTGAACTACCACCGTTCAATGTATAAATAGTTCATCCCATAGATTAAGCTACGAGACAAAACTTGTATAGAATCAATCTTTAAAATATCATCAAAATAAAATAAAGTTACGAGATACTTCATTTGATGCAAACATCATTTTGAAAACTCGACCCTGCCAACACTCAACAATCGCCCAACCGTAGCCTTTCTATCGAAGTGCTTTGGGTAGTGTTGCAGAAATATCCAATTGGATGATGAACTCATTACGGGAGTTTACCACGCTGGGAAGACCACTTACGATGATCAGTCGTAGTAGTGCAACCCCACCATTTTTTACATGTAGAGGAGAACCTGTCGGATTTACTTGTCAACCGAATACTGGACTCCTAAGGAATGTACCATCTTGCGGAACTTCCAGGCCATTTGGGCCAATATAATAAGGCTGGGCCGGCGCCACTCGACCACTTACGCCACTCCTAGTTCAGATGAAATCCATGACTCTGAAACGTAAAGCTCGTCCCCCCTTTCCCTAAGTAGAAACTTGTTGATACGGCTCCACCAAGAAGTCGTATCTAGTTGGAAAGGAAAACTCACCGATATTTCCCAGGCGATGCCTGTTAATGGATTAACTTGTTCCAAGAATTTTACTTCCCGAGTATTGGGTAAGTAATCAAAAACTCTTTTATCAAAATAGCAACCTCGTTGCGAATATAAAACACACCACAGAGCCGGATCCCTCAGGTTTTGAGCGAATATTTAAATCCCCTTTGAAAGGAAGATCTTAAATATAAAATGAGTTTTGGGATCCGCTCTAACTTTTAAAATCATTTTGAAGACTCGCAAAACATTTTTAGGAATGTTTGGAGTGATCCTGATTTACTAAAATAAATCAGTCCCGATACATTAGGAAATATCTGAATATTATTATTTAAATAATATCCTCATAAAGAATAATCTTTATAAAAATAATTGAAGTAGAAGTTTTAAAACTTATACTTGCAATGAATATTAAATAATCAAAGATATACTTATACGAAAGTACTATCTTTATTTGAATAATCAAAAGTGAGTTTGATTATCGACACATTATTCCTTAATAAAATAAAGAATAATAAATAGTAAATAATTGGAGTCATAAGTCCTCGAATGAATATTCAAATAATAATATTCATTAATAAATTAAGCGGAGTCATAAGTCCTCGAATGAATATTCAAAATAATATTCAATAATAAAATAAACGGGGTCATAAGCCCTCGAATGAATATTCAAAATAATATTCAATAATAAAATAAACGGGGTCATAAGCCCTCGAATGAATATTCAAAATAATATTCAATAATAAAATAAACGGGGTCATAAGCCCTCGAATGAATATTCAAAATAATATTCATTAATAAAATAAAGTTATCGAATAAACCTTATTTGATTCATAGTTTTAAAAACTATTCATATATATATATATATATATATAAATATATATATATATATATATATTATACTCGGGAGCATCGACTCCCGGTTTTAGAAAAATGTTCTCCTTTGGGTCCCCTATACTAAGGGTATATGCAAATTACCGCTTATCTCTAGCATAAGTATTATCAACTGAATCAACAGATATATGTATCAAGAATACGAAACAGGCATGCATATATACCATATCACATGCTACAATATATCGCAAGAATTTGCTAATTAACCATCTTGCATCTATCACAAGATAATGCATATACAAATGTATACATCACAACAACAGTATAACGGGTAGAAAACTTGCCTGAGTGCTCCCGGATAGACTTAAGCTTAGAGTGGGTCCGATAACCTATGAACAACAACATAAGTTGGAATTAGACCCCAGTCGCTTAAGAAACTAGACTTTAACCAATTGAACCCTAACGTTTGCTTAATGTCACTCCTATGCTTAACGAATCACCTAAGTCGTTCGAGTACCCTCGGCTCCACCATTTTTAATAAATTAACCATTAAGAGTTTTAAGGCGATTCTTTCGCGAGTACCTTACCAACTGCCTAATCCACTTAACATAATTGTTTCATACCCCAATTAGTCATTTAAAGTCCTTAACCAAGGTTTCAAAGTAAGGCGAGGGGTAATGGTTCCGTCGCGAAACGCCGTTACTTAAAACGGTCGTTTCTCCTATACCGTACATCAAACGAACCACATATCAAAACGAAGCTCGTACCATGAACTATCTAAACATGGCAATGGTCAAAACCTAACAGTGAGTTCAAGGGTTCTGATGTTAAGAACAAAAACAGTCTACGGTAAATCGGGCATTACGACGGCTATGTTTACGCGATTACCCAAATTTATACCACTCCAAATCAACCCACAATCAACATCACAACCCAACTCTATCCATACTGCACCATAACAGCCCCAACAACTCAACATTGGCAATTTATACTATTCTCAAACATAAATTTAAACTATACTTAAGTTCATTAATCAATACTCCAAGAATTACAACTCCAAAACATTACAACACCAACTATCCTCTTCATTCACAACAAACAAGCCTCTCATGAACTATAACAACATAACTAAACCTAATACTCAAGTAAAGTTAGGGTTTGGAGGGGTTATACCTTCCTTGGAGAGTGGAGAATCAAGTAACTAGCTTGGAATCACCCTTAAAAGTCCTTATCCAAGCTTAATCTTAACAAAATCTCAAGAACAAAAATTTTAGTTCTTGAAAAACACTATTCACCATCTTCTTCCATGATTTTTAGGAAGAGATTGTGAAGGAATTTGGATCTTAGATTCATAGGATAACTATATCTAAGTACAAGGAACCTTGGATAATTACCTCACGATTTAACAATGCTTGGAGCTTGAATTTGGATTTTCTTATCCTTGAAAATAAAGGAAAGTCGAGAGCTTGATGAAGAAAATGGAGTGTTTTGTGTTTTTTGATTTGTTTGCTTGGTTGCTAGCTTTTGTTTTTGATTAATTACCTTTTTACCCATGAAAAATTGTGTGGTTATTAATCAACCACACCTCCTTCCCTTATGTCATGCTTATGTCACCTTTCCTATGTCATCTTGTTACACTTGTCTTCCTCTTGTTGGTGTGATGACATCATCATCCACTAACCCCTTGATTAACTCCTAATTACTTGGCTAATGACCGCTGATCTATTATGTGGTTCGCTTAACTTTCGTTTTCGTTTATCGTTTGAGGGATCATACTCGGGATCTTATTACTTAGGTTTCCTTAACCTTTCTCAATACATTATATTCCTTTTATGATCCTCTCTTATAATCCTTGAATTTAAATCCTTTTTATTCTGTTACCTTATACTCAGTTCTTTCTGTATCTAGTAGATTTTCCTGTGGTTCGCTTAACTTTCGTTTTCGTTTATCGTTTGAGGGATCATACTCGGGATCTTATTACTTAGGTTTCCTTAACCTTTCTCAATACATTATATTCCTTTTATGATCCTCTCTTATAATCCTTGAATTTAAATCCTTTTTATTCTGTTACCTTATACTCAATTCTTTCTGTATCTAGTAGATTTTCGGGAAAAATCAAAGTGTTCGAATTTGGATTCTGACGATCTTTACATACACTTATATCCCATATAAAGTACTAATAAGATCTCAGAATAACAATAGAAGAACCCCTACATAGTGTGGTATGAAAAGTTTTCTTATTCCGTATACTCAGCAAAAACACTATTCATAAGGGTTCCAAAAATTGGGGTTATTACAAGAGTTGTCTTTGGAAACTTTAGAAAGGTGCATTGTATTTTTTGTCTTTTAAGTGAGGCCTTGATGCCAAACCGATTGCTGAAGTTATCTTAAAGACATAAGAAGTCATAAGTCAAATAATGTGCATTGCATTTGTGAGTCATTTGTAGTGAGGCATAAGTGTGCCTTACTAAATTTAGGTTGAGTTGTGGTCTGTAAAGGAGGATTAGGAGTGTTGGTCATGATAATTATATGTTGTGTGATTAATTGCTTAAGTGACTAAGGTCGTAAATAGAGTCAAGATGTGCATTATTAATTAAGTGATAAAATTTCCATGCAATTTCTTGCTATGTGTTATGTGGGTTACGTGATGCATATATTACTTGAAATTAGTAGAAATTAAGAGTATGTATATGTGTATATATATGTATTTATAGTATACGCGAAGGGGTAGTTAGCAAGAGCCTTAATGAGGATACTATTTATTATAGGTTCAAGTAGGAGGCCAGGAAAGGAGTCCATAGACAATTCCATTCACGAGCTCAGTAAGCGTAGTCCAGGCAAGTGAACTCTCAATTTATCTTTATAATCATATTCCTATGATTAATTACCCTGTGAATGCATGACTACCGTTTCAATAAGATTAATTAAACCCCGACATCACCCAATGATTTGACCTTGATTAAGTTAATCACTTTCATACTTGAATTGACCCCGTTTTATCACATATTACCTCATACCCTCAAGGATACCCTACAAAAGTCCCTTAATATATCATGAGAACCCTAAACCCCTCACAAATTTGAATTATTTCTTTTGGGAACCCTGATCTTAATAATATTCCCTCATTATGAAAACTTGTCATTTAATCCTTGACAATACCAACCCTTGTTATCTTGTGCTTGATCAAGAACCCTTTGAAATTCAAATGAATTGATTAAAAGGAATTGGATGGAATGTTCTAATAAGACTGGGGCGCCAGTCATTGTTAAAAACATCAGTAACAGGGAGCCTGATGGTTTTATTTGGCCAATGTGTGCTGAGGATCCTCAATAGTTGTGAATCACTAGTTATGTGGTTCAGAGTTTTGATGTGGGCTGATCACCCCTCATTGCTCATAGCGCTATGTGATTTCCTGTAACGCTCCCAAATCCGGGGTCAGGAGATTTGGTCATCACTATAAAACCTCAATCCAAATTAACATGTTTAATCAATATACAAATGCCAGCGGAAAATATTTAGCATCTGTGACCCCAAACTAATCCAAGATTTTTTAAGGTTACAGTTCTAGAAACAAGAATTCCAAATTCCACCAATAAATTTTTCACTTTCTTTTAAAACTCTTTTTAACAATTCTCAATCTCAAAACTTAACCCGCTAGTATAACTTCGAAAAGAAGTATGTTGTGTATATGTTGTGTACTTGATGATTTCATGAACAAAACACCTTGGTAGATTTAACTTAGTGAAAATGTAGCACTCGACGTATAAGGATTATAGTCCCGACGGATGACTCATTTTGGTCCCGACGGATGATGACTTATTATCCATCGAGCGAGTAGCTTATGTAACAATAAGTCTGTAGCACATTTCTGCATACACATTATTTAGAATATGTAGTAGTACTTAAGTCATATTGACTTTAACTAGATATGCAGAATAGGTTGATTAATTGCACATAGATGATGTCTTGTAATTCTACATAAATAAAATGATGTCAAGTGCCTGATTGCTACTCGACGGATAAACAACAATGAATTCGACGGATGATCAACAACCCGACGGATGATCAATAACTCGACGGATGATCATGAACCCGACGGATAAAGAATTCAAATATCTGTTGACAGTGACAACACAGTCACATGCGTCGAGTGTATGCAAATGGAATGTGGTAGCCTATTCAACTGGGTTTTCGAGAACAAAGAAGCATTGCCATGCTATTATGAAGATATTCAAAGATGCTGGAATAGAGTAATGAAGTAGCATTGTATTAGACTTGATAATTTTTGTTTTATTATCCTATCTTATTACTTTGTAATCTTGGTGATATATAAACCAAGAAGCAGCAAATAGAATAGTAACTAATGAACTAAAAAAACTCAGACAGATAGAGAGAAACATTTGTAAGCTGTATTCTTAGAATTTCTCTCATTGTTAGTTGTTATTATTCTGTAAGCAGCTGTGAGCTTTTTGCACACAGAGTTCTCTCGATATAAAAGGGAAGCAGATTAAAGCATCATTCCAGGAAGAAACTTGATTCAACAATTGAAGAACCTCTGCAACTGCTACACATGGATTTGTTTGGACCAGTCAATGTGTTGTCCATCTCAAGGAAAATATTTTGCCTAGTAATTGTAGATGATTTCTCAAAGTTCTCTTGGACATATTTCCTAAAGTCTAAATATGAGGCTAGTGAAATCATCATCAATCACATAAGGCAAGTCAATAATCATCCCGATTTCAAGGTTAGAAGAATCATGAGTGACAATGGAACTGAGTTCAAGAATTCTGTCATGAGAGCATTTTGTGAGCAAAATGGGATTCTATATGAGTTTTCAGCAGCAAGAACTCCTCAATAGAATGGAGTAGTGGAAAGGAAGAACAGATTACTTATTGAAGCTGCCAGGACAATGCTTGAAGAATCTAAACTGCCAACATATTTCTGTTCTGAAGCTGTAAATACTGCATGCTACACTCAGAATATTTCTCTGGTTAATCAAGCAAGATGCATGACTCCCTATCAATTATTTAAGAACAAGAAGCCAACTCTAAATTTTCTTCATGTCTTTGGCTGCAAATGCTATATTCTGAGGAATCAAACTGATCAAAATGGGAAGTTTGATGCTAAAGCAGATGAAGGAATTTTTGTTGGATATGCTATTGGTAAAGCATATAGAGTCTACAATCTAAGAACCAACATTGTTGTGGAATCAATACATGTTGTGTTTGATGATAAAAAGATTGAAGGACTGTAAGATGAAGATTACCATGATAGTCTCAAATTCGACAATGTGGAGATGGTTAGTGATGACAGTGATGATGAAAGTGATCAAGAAACAGTATCAAAGGATAATGCAGAAAAATCTACTACCAATGAAGCACAAAACTCAACATATGTCGAGTTGCATAATGCTTCATCCATTGGGAGGCAATCTGCGTTATCCGTCGAGAGACAACCAGCTTCATCCGTCGGTACTCAAAATTCAACATCCGTCAGATTATCAAAAGGAGCAGGAAGTCAGGATAGATCACCTATAGAAAGTTCCCCTTTCTCAAATCAAAGATTCGTAAACTCAGGGGGAGTATCTAACAATCAAAACTCAATCACACATCAAGACAACAATGAGGCCTCTTCATCTAGAGCTAATCTACCTCTAAAAAGAAAATGGACAAAAGATCACCCCTTTGAGCTCATAATTGGTGATGTTTCTTCTAGAGTTCAAACCAGGAGAGCAACTCAAGAAGAATGTCTATATATCAGCTTTCTTTCTAAGGAAGAACCAAAGAAGGTAGAAGAAGCTTTGTTGGATCCTGATTGGATTTTAGCTATGCAGGAGGAGCTAAACCAATTTGAAAGGAATAATGTATGGAAGCTGGTGCCCAAGCCTAAAGGAAAGAATCCAATAGACACCAAATGGGTATTCAAAAACAAGATGGATGAAAATGGCATAGTAGTCAGGAATAAAGCCAGACTGGTTGCTAAGGGCTATTGTCAACAGGAAGGAATAGATTTTGATGAAACATTTGCTCCTGTTGCAAGACTTGAAGCCATCAGAATCTTTTTAGCCTATGCAGCCCATGCCAATTTCAAGGTCTATCAAATGGATGTCAAAAGTGCCTTTCTGAATGGAGATTTGGAGGAGAAAGTCTATGTCAGACAACCTCCTGGTTTTGAAGATACAAATTTTCCAGAACATGTCTATTATCTTTTGAAAGCACTTTATGGATTGAAGCAAGCACGTATAGCCTGGTATGACACTTTATCAAAGTTCCTTTTAGAAAATCATTTCACAAGAGGTACTGTAGATAAAACTTTATTCTTCAGAAATGTTAATGGCTCTAGTATACTTGTTCAAATTTATGTAGATGATATTATTTTTGGCTCAACAGATGAGAAACTTTGCAAAAAGTTTGCCAAATTTATGCAAAGTAAGTATGAAATGAGTATAATGGGAGAACTAACTTACTTTCTTGGTTTGCAAGTTAAGCAAGTTAGTGATGGAATATTCATTAGTCAAACTATATATATTTTTGATCTCTTAAAGAAGTTTGATCTAATGGATTGCACATCTGCAAAAACTCCCATGGCCACTGCAACTAAGCTTGAATTAAACACTACTGAAAAGTTTTTGGATATTTCAAGTTATAGGGGCATGGTTGGCTCACTTCTGTACTTAACAGCTACTAGGCCAGATATAATATTTGCTACATGTTTATTAAGAGAATTTATATGCTAGATTTCAGGCTGATCCTAGAGAATCTCACTTAGTAGCTATTAAGAAAATTTTCAGATATCTCAAGGGAACACCAAAACTTGGCATTTGGTACCCTAGAGATTCTGGTTTTGATCTAACTGGCTATTCAGATGCAAATTATGCAGGTTGTAGAATTGATAGAAAAAGTACAACATGAACCTGTCAATTTCTAAGAAACAAGCTTGTGTCCTGGTTCAGTAAAAAGCAAAATTTAGTTTCCACTTCTACAGCTGAAGCTGAATACATTGCTGCTGGTAGTTGCTGTACACAAATTTTATGGATGAAAAATCAATTTCTAGACTATGGCTTGCAAGTTGAAAGGATTCCTATTTTCTGTGATAACACAAGTGCAATTGCCGTCACCGAAAATCCAGTACAATATTCAAGGACAAAGCACATAGATATCAAGTACCACTTCATAAGGGAACATGTAATGAATGGTACTATGGAACTACATTTTGTTCCAAGTGAGAAGCAGCTTGCAGATATTTTTACCAAGCCACTGGATGAATCTACCTTTTCAAGGTTGGTAAGTTAGGTATGCTTAATTATTTTTAAATCTATATGAGATAATTTGCAAGTTGAAATGCAGCCAGAAATATAATTGATTTTTCAGTCTTGGATGAAATTTTGGCTAAGTCAAAATTTACATCTCGACGGATGATCTTTATCCATCGAGTTTGATCTTCCGTCGGTATACTATTTGCTAATAAAAATCAATTATTTTTCTGGAATATTTTATGTCTCGACGGATAACAGTTTATCCTCATCCGTCGAATTGTCTTAATCTTAGCCGTTAATTACCTGAACATTATCCATCGAGTATACTTACAGTTTGTAAGCATAACACGACGGATAATGGGTGGAATTTTTACAGTTTATTTTTAAACGACTATTTTAGGCAATTTTTATTGGTTACCTTATTTTACTTTATTATTTTTAGCAGTTATTTTTGAGATAGTATAAAAGCTTATTTCATTTCAATTGCTTTTCTTTTATCATTCTCAAATTAACTGCTCAAATTTCTTTCTCTTTCAAAGCACTTACTCTCTCTCTCTTCAAGCTCTTATTCTCAAACAATGGCGCCCGTTGTCAAGATTATGTCTCAAACTGGGTTTATTTATGAGAAGAACAATTTCATTGCACTAGTAAACAATGGTATTCAGTCAATATCTCCATTCTTAACATGCTCTACATGCTAGTTACATATAAGTTCTATAATTTCAGTGACCTTGTTTTGTTTGAGTTGGGTTTTAAACTAGGAGAGTTAAATAAGAGGGGTAAGAATGTGTATTATGCTAGATTCTTTATGATGTTAGCTAACCATCTCTCTGAGGGTATTGTGCTTGAGAACCATAACAACAAATTAGATTGTTGGGTTCAAGAGAGAAGGCTCATTGCAGATTTGAACAGGGCCAGTCATCACAAGGAGGTGCCACTATTCTATTTTCCTATAATGGAAGCACCTCAGGTAAGAGAGGTAAGTTCATCTATTCCTACCACTATTCCAACCTCACTAATTTCTTTGAGTTCTAGTGTGACTATGGCAACTGTCTCAATGACCCAACAGTTGCCTACCCAAGCTACCACACCTGCAAATATTTCAAAATCCAAATCAAAGAAAGCCCCCTCTGGTATCTCTCAAAAGATGCCAGTTACAAAATCCACCAAAACCAAAGAGGAGAGTGTGCAGGTGGGTAAGACAGGTGAGGGAAGGGGTGAACATAAAAGAAACCCTAAGGATAAGGATGGAAAGTTGAGTGATTCCCAGCCTAGCCACACTGTAGTTTCCCAACAAACTGCAGTGCTTAAAAAGGATAAAAGCTCATTTCTAGCTGCATCCTCCCAAAATGATGTAGTTATTGAACAAAGCTCTTAACCAAGAGCACATGCCAAAAGGTTTAGGGACACAAGCTCACCCCAAACTTATGCCAGAAAGAAGAAATCTAAAACCCTTGGGGATGCACAGGGTACACACACTGTGCAAACTTGTGCTAAAGACACAATCACTGCACCTTCATAAATTCAGTTTGATATGACTCCAATAAATGTGGAGTCACAGCCAAAATCTCTAGTAATAGAAGCACCTCAAACACTAAACTCACCCACAAACTCACTGGATGTGGATATGATAAACACATCAATTCCTGATTCCCCTTCTTTAACTTTGTTGGGGAAGCCACAATCTAGTGCAAGTGAGCATCATCTTTTAGATGATTTGTTGGCTCACTTGCCCCTTCTTTCAGGCTCTGTTGAATCATCTGTGCCCAAAATATCTTCAATCAGCACAGAGTCCACAATAGTTTCCATTCCTAGTTCATTCATTTCTATTCTCTCGATGGATATTGCTCATCCATCGAGTAGTGATTGTATCCCGATGGACAAGCTTAACAGCAGTTATCCGTCGGATAACAAAACCACTCACCCGATGGATATCACTCATCCGTCGAATATCTCTCTACAGCTTCAAACTTCATTTATTTCAAGTGCAGAAGACTTAGTGGTTGTATAGTCACTATTAGGATTGAGAGAGAAGAGTGTTTTGAGTGAGAGTCTGGGTTTCTCCCAGGAAAAAGGAGAGGAAATGAGTGAAATTATGCAATCCATTTCTTCAGGATTGGCAAAAGAAAGTGAGAGGAGTTCCACCTTAGAAGGTGAAGGTGAGGGTGTGAGGGTGGGGAGCCAGGGTGAGACCTTGATGCAACAAAAGAGAGAAAATGAGAGAAATGCAGGTACTGGAGCTACAAGGATGGATGTCATTGCTAGTGAGTCAATGAATGTCCAGGATGCAGACAGGGAGGGACTATCTCAGCAACCTAAAGCTGTTATAGATTCCACCTCCCTTGATGCTGAGGCATTTACGCACCCTGTTTCAGCTTATCAACTTCTAGCTGAACAGGGCAATGACAATGCAGAAAGGATGCTCAATCTGGTGCATACCACACAGTCTATGATAAGAGCTAAGGATGCTATCACAGCTTTTCCCTCTACAGCTGGTGATGTGGATTATGAGACTGGTGGCTCAGCTGATTTCTTGGTGATGAAAGTGGGGATAGTGAAGATGAAACAATGGACATAGGGGGAGAAGTAGGTTCCAGTTCAAGATCAGGTATGCCATAATGGGCATTTTCAAAGCACTATGATGAGCACTACTTCAAGACAACCCTGATCCAACTAATCAATCAGACAAATACTGCTCTTCAAACCACTTCAAATGCCAGCACCAAGAAGCTCCTTCAGGCACATCTAGCCTCTCTGCAACTTCAACAAATTCAAGGCTTCCAACATGCTAGGGATGTAAACACTATCAAGGGTGATATTGAGGAGATGAAGAAAACCATTTCAGACCGTGCAATTAAGCTTCCAGAAGCTACGATGCTTGACATCAAGAGGCAATTAAGGAAAAATTCTGACCTTACAACCAAGATAGATGCATTGGATACAAGAATGTCAGCCATGGAAGCATCTTTAACAACCATTCATCTTCATCGAGCCCAACAGACAGATTTACTTCAAAAACTGGTGGCTGCTCAAACCCCCTCCTCTACTCAACATGATGATAACAAAAAGGGGAGAAAGGACCAAGTGGGGGGGAGAGGCTTCAAATTCAAATCAGTAAAGTAATTGTGCCTTCAATTACTATTTCAAAACCACCAGTTACAGACATTATAGATCTGATAAATGCAGCAGCAACTAACATTAGAGCAGCTGATATGAAGCAGTTGAAGCCAATCAACTGGGAGAAGATTGATGAGGATATACAAAAGAAGTTTGGACTAGTCAAGGAGCCAGTAAAGTCAGTCATCCATCACTCTCAAGTAAAGCAAATTTCTGTGAATGAGATGAGCATGAACTATCGGGAAAGGGGACAGTCATCCTGCATCAAATCTCCAAAGGCTGAAATAATTCTGAAACCAAGGGTGAACTATCCAAAATCATCATTAAAGAACCCGTTGGATACTGTGTATGAGACACCTAAGCCTGATGAAAAGAAGCTTCTGTCAAGGTCAATTGCTTTCTACAAAGATCCAACTGATTCAGCTTCCAAAAAGAGAATTGCTAAAATTTTCAGGAATGGGAAAGAAATTTGTGTGGTGGCTGGACATCCTCAATTTTCTCAAGCAAAGAGAGAAGAAAAGGCTAGATTGAAGCAGGAAAAGAAGCAAGCTGCTCTAGATGCTAAAAAGGCTAAACGAAAGAAAGAGCAAATTGCTATCCTGGCCAAGCTACATGCTGTAAATTCATCACAACAAATTCCTGCTCAACCATATGAAATCATTGAATCTCAAGATCCAAAGAAGCAAGTTGAACAACAGAAGAAGTCTCCAAGAATCAAAGAATTGGCTAAAAGAACCAAAAGGAAACAGGACATTGTTGATAAGGAATTGGAGAATCAGTTTCCCAAGGAATCCACTCCAACTACAACTCAAGCATCAAAACCCTCTGTGGTATTTAACGATATCAAGGTGGTGGATCTTTACAGGAACATTCATGGTGAACCTATTGTGCCTAAGGATGAGCCAATAGAATGGGAGAACATACCAATTCCTGACTTCAATATGCCAATCCTTAACAAGCCAAAGAGAACAAAGTCAAGAGCAGTCAAGAAAGTGAAGTTATCACCTCTCAAATCTAAATCTCTAGTCAAAGCTCAATCTAAAGTCAACAAAGGAGATTATATGTACTTGTGTGACATCAAGGAGTTTTCTGATCTAAACCTCTATCTAGATGAACTAGATGAAGTGAGAGGAATTGATGCATACAGAAACCTACCTGAAAGGTTAGTGTTCAAGTATAAGGGAGGAAAGGAGATTCAGTGGCCACTTCACAGGATCGTTTAAGAAAGCCAAGCTGTACTGATTAAGGTTTATTCATCTTTCAAGAAGAACTTTGGATTCAATGTTACTGCAAGAAGATTGCATCTGAAGAAGATTGAAGAACTAGTGAGTGTTAAAGCTAAAGATGCACTCCCAAAGACTCTAATCATCCCTTACACAGGGAGAAGAGTGCATCTAAGGCCCTACTGGCTGATGGAGTTCATGGATGACAAAGGAGTGAGAAGATTTTTCACATTAGAAGACCAATTGAGTATCTCTAGCAATGCGACTCTCATGGAAATGCAAGAGAAGCTAAATCTCTCATAATCTGATGAACTGGAATTCCACAGACAGCTCCAAAATCAGATTGAAGAAAACAACAGAAAGCTTGGAAAGAGATCCAGACCTTCAAGGAACTAGATAAATCTGCTCAGGCTAGAGGAGCATCTTGAAAATGACTGTGAGCAAAACTTTGTACATTTTGTTAATTGAAGCACTTTACAGTTTTATCTATCTACTTTCAAAGTTGTATTTTTAGGGTGTTTTGTTATCATCAAGTATCTCTTAATTTATGGCTACAATTCCAGTAGACATAAATTGGGGGAGATTGTTGTGTATATGTTGTGTACTTGATGATATCATGAACAAAACACCTTGGTAGATTTTATTTAGTGAAAATGTAGCACTCGATGGATAAGGATTATAGTCCCGACGGATGACTCATTTTGGTCCCGACGGATGATGACTTATTATCCATCGAGCGAGTAGCTTATGTAATAATAAGTCTGTAGCACATTTCTGCATACACATTGTTTAGAATCTGTAGTAGTACTTAAGTCATGTTGACTTTAACTAGATATGCAGAATATGTTGATTAATTGTACATAGATGATTTCTTGTAATTCTGCATAAATGAAATGAAGTCAAGTGCCTGATTGCTATCCGACGGATAAACAACAATGAATTCGACGGATGATCAACAACCCGATGGATGAAGAATAACTCGACGGATGATCATGAACCCGACGGATAAATAATTCAAATATCTGTTGACAGTGATAACACAGTCACATGCGTCGAGTGTATGCAAATGGAATGTGGTAGCCTATTCAACTGGGTTTTCGAGAACAAAGAAGCATTGCCATGCTATTATAAAAATATTCAAAGTGTTGGAATAGAGTAATGAAGTAGCATTGTATTAGACCTGATAGTTTTTGTTTTATTATCCTGTCTTATTACTTTGTAATCTTGGTGATATATAAACAAGAAGCATCAAATAGAATAGTAACTAAGGAACTAAAAAAACTCAGACTGATAGAGAGAAATATTTGTAAGCTTTATTCTTAGCATTTCTCTCATTCTTAGTTGTTATTATTTTGTAAGCAGCTGTGAGCTTTTTGCACACAGAGTTCTCTCAATATATATTATATATCTATGGTGGAATCATTCAAATCCACCAGAAAGTTTTTAAAGACTCTTGTTTTTAATTACTTGTGTTTTGATTCATTTCAAGTATCTATTCCGCATTCTGCTAATCAATTCACACTTATATATATATTTGAGTTAGAACATTTTTATTCAAGAAAAAGTTTCAAGAATTCCATTCAACCCCCCTTCTGTAATTCTTGTTACATTGTTAAGGGACTAACAAAGTATACTAGGCCCAACTATAAAATACACAACTTCAATATAATATAATATAAATAACTTTATACAATAAAACTTACACTAGTGCGCAAACCCTGGACCAACCACCTTCCAAGAGCTTCTTTTTTACTTCCTCGGATTACGCGGCTACACAGTGCAAGCTAATCCTCACTGGAGGTTAAATTTGAAAACAGGCAAGTATGGGAAAAAGATATGCTCAGCAAGATCATTGTAATATATATATGGTCTTTTTGATATAAAACCGACATCTGCAAAAGCGCAGATCATTTTAAAACATATTTGCTGAAATAGAAAATTTATTAAAGAATCAGATAATTGTTTCTCACTGTATTCAAAACTCTTTTTTTTCTATTTTCGAGCGAAATACTTCAACAATACTTTGAACCTTGTCGAGAATAAAACTCGTAAAACAGTGCTTACGGAAATATCGTAAACAATAATAACACGAAACAATGATCATGGAATGAATCATAAACTTTATTCAAAACCGAACTCTTGAAATTACTACTTATTTTATTGTCATATCAAATTAGATATCACTGTGAACTTTGATGCTCACAACATCCCATACTGAAGTCAACACCAATCATCTGTTCTAATACCACCTTTGATATTTAACAACAAATTAAGTATCCACAAAATCATAAACTGAATCAAAACTGCATTTCACCTTTAATCCAAAACAGAACAGTTGATAAATCAATTATTCTAAGAATATCAAAAAATGATATGATAATTTAGTTTGGGATCATTCTCCGACGGACGTACTATCACATGTTGATCAGCCCTGTGGCAAAATTGTGTCATAATATTTCATACGACAGTTAGAAATAGCCCTCCGCTGGACCATCCATCCCGGCCACTTACGCAATTATGATCCAATCTTAAAACCTTTTATTGAAACGGGGTCATAATAATCGACACCCGAAATAATTTTATTCCCCAATTTACTTGGGTAGGAATATTCACAACCAAATCATCTTTCTCAAAATCCAAAACATTTATAAAACCAGTAAGTTGATAAGTAAAATCACTTAGCTATTCTAAACATAGAATATCAGAAGAGTACTTGCATAAACAAAATCATTTACTTCAGCGATATGTAAAACATTTATCTATTCCAAACTGAAAATCGAGAAAGCAATACTTGCATAAGAAGATTTAAAATAAATATCACTTGAACAATAAGTGATGATAGGGATACTTGCCTTTGGGTTTTTAGCAGTAAGTCACACTCGTAGAAATGTAATTATCTCAGTCTGTCATCTCAAGGCCTCACCGTCCTTTACTTCGCTAAATCTATGATATGTTGCTCATACAGTGCTCCAACCCAATATTCCATACTATTCGACTCTAGTCGTCATCCATTCCGTCTGGTCCTGATAGTCTTGAAAGACTCAAATAATCCGCATCTATAATTAAGAGATACAACTTTAATCGTCTAAACAAGAATTACTCGACAAACTACGTGTCAAATCCATCTACCCATACGATAGCCCACACATAAAGGAAACAGTCCAACACAAGACTCTTAACCCACGTACGCATGTAATTTACATAACATATAATCACATAATCCATGTATCACATATTTCAAATAACACATGCCTCGGTTCGACAAAAGGTTCAACTCGATACGTTTAAAACTGAAATCGGTTCAAAAACATAATTTATCGATCAATAATCGACTCAAAATAACTTGTAAAATAAGCGACCTTTCGAAACAAAAAGGATTTGGGCCTTGAAATTATTTTTAATGAAAGCGGAATATTTTTCCGAGTCTATACGCGTTCGTTTCGTATTAAACGGACAATCGGTCTATTTTCTACGAATAAAATTAGAATAATTCAATTAATAATAATATTAATTGAATATTCAATACCTTTATATAATTTTAAAAGCTAAAAAAAATTTAGAATATTATTTGGCTCAATTATAAATAATTACACTTCATTCAACTATTTATAAATAAAATCAATTGATTAAATGAATTAATCAATTAATTAAATGAATAAATAATTAATCAAAATAAATTATAAATAATTGAATCAAATTATAATTTTTGAAAATAATAAAAGAAACTAATTTGAAATTGAAATAAATGTTTTAGAAAAAATTTAGAAATAACGTCTTTGTAAAACGGACTTTTCCCGGGGTCATAACCCCTCAAAATCAATCCCAAATAATACAATCCAACTATACTCTAATCAAATTTCTAAATTTAAAACATACAATTATTTATATTTGCACCTATAAACATGTGAGAAATGAAAAACACGACCACCTGAACCAAAACTCGGACCAAAAGTGACTTCTCCAACAATTTCTAAAATTATGAAATAAATATATAAACACTAACATGCTATAATATACGCAAGTACGAAAGCAGAATTTCGAAATCGTGACCCAAAATAAATTCTGATCACCCCGAAGAGAATATCTGATGTCCGGAAAATATCTTCAGAAAAATCCGAAATTAATAGCCATAAACATACACACGTTGAGATGCCATGTGGAGTAATTAACGCCTTCAAACTTCTTTTCTATGCCCCGAAAATAAATTAAAATCGAAAATATGCTCCGCAAATTTTCTTCTCAAAACCTAGCAATATATATACTATATATGCGTAGGTATCGAAGTGCTGATCGTTTATATATATAACAATTGAAATTTGGATAAACGGTTTTTAAGATATGAATTTTTAAAAAATCAAAAGTAAATAAATATATACGACAGAGAGAGACAGGAAAGAGGGAAGAGTGGGGCGGTGGAAGTAATAGAATAGGGCTGGTGAGTTTGTTTTGGTTTTGTTTTTTTTTTCTTTCATGTCACGCGCATAACAAAAAACAGGCACGTGTCTTTGTATTGACACGTGTCTTTGTATTGACACGTGTCTTTTTCCCTACTGCTGGCTGGCTTCTAACTCATAAATTACTCTTTAATGATATAATTTACGAGGAAAAAAAAATCGAAAAATTTCCAAAATAATTCTAAAATTCCCAGAATAATTAAAAACTAGTAAAATAAATTTTTCATAATTTTTAAAGCATTTTTGACTTGCGCGCTATACCCGTATTTTACAATTAACGAACCGAGTTGCACTTGAAACAAATTCAGAAAATCACGCAAATAGTGTTAAAATGTTACAAATATCCCGAAGTTTATAAAAACATAAATTTCGTAATTTTAAAACAAATTTTGAAACGTAATTTATACCCGCTTTTAACAATTAAATGATTTAACGCGCGGGAAATATTAATCTCAAAAATTCCCAAAATAATTTTAAAATTCTCAGAATATTTCAAACTTCAATAAATATGAGTTTCGTAATTTTCGAAGGATTTTGGAATTAAATACGGATTTTACAAATAAATGAAATCAGAAAATCATACTGGGCTAAATAATTGATGAAATATTGATTTCTAAATTTTATAAAATTCCAAAAATAATTATTGTAATTATAAAGTCATAAAAATATTTTTTAAGATAATTTAATTATTTATGAAATTAAATTTTCAATAAAATCACTTTTAAAGACAAAAATAAAAAGATACGACTCAATAATTAATAATACAAATAATTCTTAATCACAACTGAGTCCCACACAATTAATATTACATACAACACATAGCAGATAAAATATCCATCCAATCCCTAATATTACTAAACGAACTCAATTTACCGATATCAATAAAATGATCGGTTTTCAAATAAACTTTTGAAAATAATACTTTTAAGTAAATATTTTTAGAAATTATCAAGGATCGATATAACACTTAATAATTAGCACCTTACCATTTAATAACACCAACTCGTAAAACAAGAATAAAATATCCACCATTTTATTTCTTCCTAATCATAAAAGCACATATATATATTTAAATAATAATTATAATAATTCATGGACTTACAAAGAGAAAAGAATTTCATATCATAACAGGACATAATCTGAATTTGAGAAAAAGTATTGTTGAAATGAAAGAATAATTGAGAGATCAATATGATCCAATGAACTTGGTGTTGCGTGCCAAAATCAAGACACTACTAAAGGTTATAATCCTTCATGTATTCATAACACACACAAGTGATGGCGTCCCATCCAACTCCTATCACACAGACAGGTATACCTTGTGTCCCCTATAGTTAGGGTTGTTCATCTCAGTCAAAATAAAAGAATATCAAAGGAATACAAAATTAAATGAATAAAACTAAAAAGATTTCAAAGCTGATATTTTTGAAGGGATGGAATCCAGAGAACAAAAATTCTGACACCAAATGAGCAAACGGTGTCACATCACTAATAAACTATCCACCATACAAGAAAAGTGGAAGTTAAATTATCATAACTTAGCAGAGCTATCAAAACCTGAAAAATAGGCTTCATGACAGCCTCTAGCACATTTAAAACACAGTTATGATTGAAAATGAGTGTTAGGGAATATATCCTCTAACAATTACTTCTTTTTGAGAGATGTCAAAAGGAATTAAAGAAAGAGAAGGTATTGCCAAGGTCTTAATACTTATCTTCTATTTGAACTCTTCTGTTGACTCGTCATCCGATTTTAGATACTTCTTCACATTCCAAAGATATCGATAATCTCCATCGTCATCGAATCGTAGTCTCGGAAGATTCCACGATAGAAGTTTGCAGCTTCCCGGAGTTCCATCCAGCTAAGAACAATCATCTCAAACGAATTCACCTATCTTAAATTACTCGTTGGTACTATATCCAATAGTCCAACAGGAACTCGATATGAGCTCAATCATCCTCACATAGCTATACACACTCCTACACACTCTCGTTTCTAGTTTACTATAACCTCAGCTCTGATACCAACCTATAACGCTTCCAAATCCGGGGTCAGTAGATTTGGTCGTTACTATAAAACCTCAATCTAAATTAACCTGTTTAATTAATATACAAATGCCAGCGGAAAATATTTAGCATTTGTGACCCCAAACTAATCCAAGATCTTTTAAGGTTACAGTTCTAGAAATAAGAATTCCAAATTCCACCAATAAATTTTTCACTTTCTTTTAAAACTCTTTTCAATAATTCTCAATCTCAAAACTTAACCCGCTAGTATAACTTCGAAAAGTAGTATACTAGGCCCAACTATAAAATACACAACTATAATATAATATAATCCAAATAACTTTATACAATAAAACTTACACTAGTGCGCAAACCCTGGACCAACCACATTCCAAGAGCTTCTTCTTTACTTCCTCGAATTACGCGGCTACACAGCGCAAGCTAATCCTCACTGGAGGTTAAATTTGAAAATAGGAAAGTATGAGCGGAAGATATGCTCAGCAAGATCATTGTAATATATATATGGTCATTTTGATATAAAACCGACATCTGCAAAAGCGCAGATCATTTTAAAAACATAATTGCTGAAACAGAAAATTTATTAAAGAATCGGATAATTGTTCCTCACTGTATTGAAAACTCTTTTTTACTATTTTCGAGTGAAATGCTTCAACAATACTTTGAATCTTGTCGAGAATAAAACTCATAAAACAGTGTTTACGGAAATATCGTAAACAATAATAACCCGAAACAATGATCATGGAATGAATCATAAACTTTATTCAAAATCGAACTCTTGAAATTAATACTTATTTTGTAGTCATATTAAATTAGATATCACTACGAACTTTGATGCTCACAACATCCCATACTGAAGTCAACACCAATCATCTGTACTAATACAACCTTTGATATTTAACAACAAACTAAGTATCCACAAAATCAGAAACTGAATCAAAACTGCATTTCACCTTTAATCCAAAACAGAACAGTTGATAAATCATTTATTCTATGAATATCAAAAAATGATATGATAATTTAGATTGGGATCATTCTCCGATGGATGTACTATCACATGCTGATCAGCCCGTGTGATAGCATTGTTTTATGATTCGTAGAAACATGTCCCCAAAAACATGAGTACTCAAATAAAAAGGCAATATACCTTCCTGTGGCAAAATTTTGTCATAATATTTCATACGACACTTAAAAATAGCCCTTCGCTGGACTGTCTGTCCCTGTCACTTACGCAATTATGATCCAATCTTAAAACCTTTTATTGAAATGGGGTCATAATAATCGACACCCGAAATAATTTTATTCCCCCATTTACTTGGGGAGGAATATTCGCAACCAAATCATCTTTCTCAAAATCCAAAACATTTATAAAACCAGTAAGTTGATAAGTAAAATCACTTAGCTATTCTGAACATAGAATAGCAGAAGAGTACTTGCATAAACAAAATCATTTACTTCAGCGATATGTAAAACATTTATCTATTCCGAACTGAGAATAGAGAAAACAATACTTGCATAAGAAGATTTAAAATAAATATCACTTGAATAATAAGTGATGATAGGGATACTTGACTTTGGGTTTTTAGCAGTTAGTCACACTCGTAGAAACGCAATTATCTCAGTCTGTCATCTCAAGGCCTCACCGTCCTTTACTTCGCTAAATCTCTGATATGTTGCTCATACAGTGCTGCAACCCAATATTACATACTATTCTACTCTAGTCTTCATCCATTCCATCTGGTCCTGATCATCTTGAAAGACTCGAATAATCCGCATCTATAATTAAGAGATACAACTTTAATCATCTAAAGGAGAATTACTCGACGAACTACGCGTCAAATCTATTGTCTACCCATACGATAGCCCACACATAAAGGAAACAGTCCAATACAAGACTCTTAACTCACGTACGCATGTAATTTACATAACATATAATCACATAATTCATGTATCACATATTTCATATAACACATGCCTCGGTTCGACAAATGGTTCAACTCGGTATGTTTAAAACTGAAATCGGGTCAAAAACATGATTTGTCGATCAATAATCGACTCAGAATAACTTGTAAAATAAGCAACCTTTGGAAACAAAAAGGATTTGGGCCTCGAAAGTATTTTTAATGAAAGCGGAATATTTTTCCGAGTTTATACGCGTTCGTTTCGTATTAAACGGACAATCGGTCTATTTTCTACGAATAAAATAAGAATAATTCAATTAATAAAAATATTAATTGAATATTTAATACCTTTATATAATTTTAAAAGCTAAAAATAATTTTAGAATATTATTTGGCTCAATGATAAATAATTACACTTCATTCAACTATTTATAAATAAAATCAATTGATTAAATAAATTAATCAATTAATTAAATGAATAAATAATTAATCAAAACAAATTATAAATAATTGAATCAAATTATAATTTTTAAAAATAATAAAAGAAATTAATTTGAAATTGAAATAAATATTTTAGAAAAAAATTCGAAATAACGTCTTTGTAAAACGGACTTTTCCCGGGGTCAAAACCCCTCAAAATCAATCCCAAATAATACAATCCAACTATACTCTAATCAAATTTCTAAATTTAAAACATACAATTATTTATATTTGCACCTATAAACACGCGAGAAACGAAAAATACGACCACCTGAACCAAAACTCGGACCAAAATTGACTTCTCCAACAATTTCTAAAAATTATGAAATAAACATATAAACACTAACATGCTATAATATATGCAAGTACGAAAGAAGAATTTCAAAATTGTTACCCAAAATAAATTCTGATCACCCCGAAGAGAATATCTGATGTCCGGAAAATATCTTCAGAAAAATCCGAAATTAATAGCCATAAACATACACACGCTGAGATGCCATATTGAGTAATTAACGCTTTCAAACTCCTTTTCTATGCCCCGAAAATAAATTAAAATTGAAAATATGCTCCGCAAATTTTCTTCTCAAAACCTAGAAATATATATACCTATGCATAAGTATCGAAGTGCTGATCGTTTATATATATAACAATTGAAATTTGGATAAACGGTTTTTAAGATATGAATTTTTTAAAAATCAAAAGTAAACAAAAATTGATACGACAGAGAGAGACAGGAAAGAGGGAAGAGTGGGGTGGTGGAAGTAATAAAACAGGGCAGGTGAGTTTGTTTTCGTTTTGGTTTTCTTTTCTTTTTTCACTTTCATGATATGCACATAACAAAACAACAGGCACGTGTCTTTGTATTAATATGTGTCCTTTTCCCTATTGCTGGCTGACTTCTAACTCATAAATTACTCTTTAACGATATAATTTACGAGTAAAAATAAATTGAAAAATTACCAAAATAATTCTAAATTTCCCATAATAATTAAAAACTAGTAAAATAAAACTTTCATAATTTTTAAAGCATTTTTGACTTGCGCGCTATACCTGTATTTTATAATTAACGAACCGAGCTGCACTTGAAACAAATTCAGAAAATCACGAAAATAGTCTTAAAATGTTACAAATATCTTGAAGTTTATAAAAACATAAATTTCATAATTTTAAAACAAATTTGGAACGTAATTTATACCCACTTTTAACAATTAAATGATTCAACGCGCGGGTAAAGTCATAAAAATAATTTTAAAGATAATTTAATTATTTATGAAATTAAATTTTCAATAAAATCACTTTTAAAGACAAAAAAAATGATACGGCTCAATAATTAATAATACAAATAATTCTCAATCACAACTGAGTCCCACACAATTAATATTACATACAACACATAGCAGACAAAATATCTATCCAATCCATAATATTACTAAACGAACTCAATTTACCGATATCAATAAAATGATCGGTTTTTAAATAAACTTTTGAAAATAATACATTTAGGTAAATATTTTTAAAAATTAACAAGGATCCATATAACACTTAACAATTAGCACCTTACCATTTAATAACACCAACTCGTCAAACAAGAATAAAATATCCACCATTTTATTCCTTCCTAATCATAAAAGCACATATATATTCAAATAATAATTATAATAATTCTAAAAATACGGGATATTACATTTCCAATTCCATTCCCTTACTAAAACTTGATCTTTTATTTGAGATATCTGTTAGTCCCAAAGTATCGTAAAAGGGGGGGTTGAATACGATACCTACAATCTTTTCGATTCGTTTACAAGTTCTTCGTTAAAAGTATGGAATCAAATAAGATATAAAACAATTCGAGGAATATATTGTTTTATTAATATAATCCTTGAGGTTGCTACAATCTAATCAATAAATTTATTAGCTACAATAAATTCAGCAGCATAACAATATATTTACAAACTTAATAAATAAGGGGCTTTAATGGAGCTCTCGTAAAAACAATTGTGTTGCTGGAGAAGATGACTGATAATGAATTAAATTCATTCAGCTTCTGTTGTAGACTTTCAAATTCAATGGACAGGTGGCAGTCTTGTGTCCACTTAATCCTATTTAATTTGCTGCAATAAAATCAATGAATACACAACTGTTGTGGATATGTTGTGAACTTGATGATTTCATTAACAAAACACCTTAGTAGATTTTACTTAGTGAAAAATGTAGCACTCGATGGATAAGGAATATAGTCCCGACGGATGACTCAATATAGTCCCGACGGATGATGGTTTATTATCCATCGAGTGACTAGCTTGTGTAATAATGAGTCTGTAGCACATTTCTGCATACAACTTGTTTAGATTCTGTAGTAGCACTCAAGTCATGTTGACTTTAATTAGATATGCAGAATAAGTTGATTAATTGTACATAGATGATGTCTTGTAATTCCGCATAAATGAAATGAAGTCAAGTGCCAGATAGCTATGTTAGGTCACACACACACTGTAGAGGAGGTGAATACAGTGTATAGTACACTCAAATCGAACTTTAAGAACTTAAGTAACAGAAAACAAACTTTATTGAAACAATAAACTCTGTTACAGTATGGAACTGTTACCTCACAGTGATGAACAAATATCACGAGAGCTGCTAGGGTTATATAGAATAATAACTTCGATAATGATAACACTTATAGTGTAAACCCTATGCCCGTGTTTATATATTACACAGTTACAAGATAATCGCTAATTGATATGGAATATAATTCTGCTTCCTAAAATATATCAATCAGATATCTTTTCTTCCAAGTATTCCATTCTTCACGGAATTCCTTCTTCATGCATATCTCTTCTTATGTTTATCTCGATCTTCTTTCCTTTAATGAGCTACTGTCCTTATCTGATTGTCCTTCAGCACTTAAGTTCTGATATCTATCTTCTGATGATTATCTCCTGATAATATAAGTACTGATATCCTTAAGTCCTGACTTCCAGTATAAGTACTGATCAACAGTTAAGTACTGATTTATCCTGTTCACGTAAGATCTGAAAGCTAAACATAAAACATATTAGCCATGACATTATCAAATATATCTAACAATCTCCCCCAACTTGTAAATTAACAAAATATACAAGTTTAACAGATATTTGATGATGTCAAAAACATTAAGTACAAATGCATGAGAAATAGACTAGATAACTACAACTTACAGTCCTTAAAGTTTTTACCAATTTCAACTTCTGATAACAACTTCAATCTGTATAAATATCATAATTTAAGCAGTTGTAGATCTTCGACTTGGCTTCTTCATTTTCTGATCTCTCTGATGTCAGGAGTTGTTCTGAGATAGTTCTTCAACAAACATTTCTCAGCATATCTTAGTTCATCAATCATTCTCCTTTTAACACCTTTAAGCTCTGCAGTATCTTCACCAGTTTGAAAGATTGCAGCTCTGAGATCATTAATCTTTGCTTTTCTCAACTCCTGATCTAGTCTTATGACATAAGCTTTGTCAGATTCAAGATTGAATTCAAGTCCCTTAATACCAAGATACGTTCTGATCTGTGCAGTATTAGGCTTCATATCAACAATATCACCATTGTGATCTCTGTACTTTGGAACATATATGTTGTCAGACTTAACAGAATAAAGCCTTTTCTGTCTCTGAATCTGTTCTTTTAAGTAGTTTGCAGCAGTTTCTGTTATTCTGTCATCCACTTGAAGTAAGAAAAGTACATGCTCCAATTCTTCAAAATACTTCAAAGGAATGGCATTTTGTCTTATATGATAAACCCTACCATCTGTCATGAAATACAACCTGATGTATTCTTTCAAGTAGGTATGGTAAACCATCTGTACAGATTCCAGTTGATTCAATCTCTCAGGAGTTGCTCCAATACCTGGTTCACTCAAGGAAGTTGGATCATTGGTAGTGTTGTGTACTCTTCTTTCATCAGCACTTCCCAATCCAGTTTTATCTCTAGCTTCCTTTCCAGTAACTACTCTTGCTTCAAAACCACTTGCAGTAGTCTTCAAAGATTGAGTATGTTTTGCTTTAGTGAATCCTGGTAGGAGTGTTTTAGATCTATTTTCTGATATCAAGTTAACTTGAGCACTGTCAGAGGTTACTTGCTTCTTCTGAATATCAGAACTTACAATTTCTTGACTCTGAACAACTTGAGCCATGTCAGAGGTTGTTTTAAGAACTTTTCTTGTAGTCAGAGCAAGATCATCTTTTCCATCAGTAATTTCTTCTTCCTCAGGAGGTACATAAGGCTTGATAGGTTCACCAACCTTTTCTTTACCCTTGGATCTTGGATCTATCTGTGGTTGTGATCTAGCCAAAGTTACTTCAGTATGTATCCTTTCTTTGATCACAATGCCTTTAGGTTTTGGAAGTAACTTTTTACCAGAAGCTTCAGATTTAGATGTGACTCTCTCTGATTTAAGTCTGGCTTCTTCTTCCTTTAAACTTTCCAAGTCCATCCCTGGATTTTCTTGAAGAAATAACTGTCTTGACATTTCCTCATCAAGATCTAGAAGTTCATCAGAACTTATCCTTTTACCAGCAGCAGAACTTATTCTTTTCCCAGTATCAGAACTTGTTATGTGACTAGCTTGTCTTGATGTAAACCTTCTACCTTGACTATGACCACTACCCATTCCAGAGGTTCCTTGGTCATCTTTTCCATCATCCTTTCCTTACAGTGTCTTGTTGGTTTTGCATTTGGACTTAATTACCTTCTCCCCCTTTTTGGCATCAGCAGGTAATAAAAGAGAGATAAGTAGTTCCACTGAGGTCTGGATTTTAGTAAGTTGCGATTGCTGAGAAGCTTGATTTGTCAGAATTTGATCAATCTGAGCTTGTTGCTTCTCTTGAGTTTTCTCAATATAAGCAACCCTGTCAATGGTAGGTTGGAAGAACTTTTTCTTATCAATTTTCCAAACTTGTTCCTGTTTGATAAAGTTCTCCTGAATCTTGTGTAGCTCTGCATGAGTATTGGAATGAAGACCTTGTAGATGTTTAGTACTCAATGCAGTGACTCTAAGCTGGGTTTTAAAATCATCAGAATTTAACATTTCATCAGCTTTAGTCAAGTGCTCAGCAAGATGTAAAGCATTTGGAACACATGAAACTGAGTTCCATTCCTTAGTCCACTCCTGACCTGCAGGAGTTTCACTCCAAGGTACTGGTGCATCCCTGATAACAAACTCCTTTACCAGTTCAGACTTAGGAAGAGTCAGTGGAGGAGTATGTCCCGAAGGACCTGCTTCATCAGCATCTACAGTTGTAGCAGCCTCACCAGTATCTCCAATATTTGCAGCATCAGAACTTAAAGAATCAGTATCTTCTGATAAGACAACAGTGTGAGTAGCAATGGAGGCTTTAGCATCCTGTAATTGGTGATCTGATACTAAGTTCTGATCAACAGCCATATCCTGATGCTCACCTAAAATCTGATCATCAGCATCTTGATGCAGAGAAGGTGTTGTTTTCAACTCTGGAGTTTGAACAGCATCAATAACAGGTGTTATAGAAGTAATATTTGCTGTTGGAGCTTCTAAGAAAAGTATTTCAGGCACAACCAGGTTCTGAATATCAATTTCAGCACTTGTGCCTGGATCAACAAGAGACACAGATGGTGAGTTAGCCTTGTCAGATACAGCTTCCTGAGATGGAGTTGATGGAGAAGAAGTAACTGGAGCAAATTCCTTGCCTTGTGAGATCAGAGATTCCTGATCCCCTTCCTTAGCTGCTTCCTCCTCATCATCTGAAACTGGCCTTTGTGCCCTCTGTTTCTTGTACTTCCTCGTTGATTTGGATTCCTTGGGAGTTTCAGGAACTATCATTCATCTAAGCCTCTTGAGAAGCCTAGAACCCCCAATGTTAGAATCCTTCTGAGAAGTTGCTTTCTCAGCTTCAACCACCACAGGTTCTGAAGAAGGAATCTGTTCCTCAGAATCTGATTCATCTCTCAAAGTAAATCTCCTCATCTTTTGAGGTGTTTGAGGAACAGTCTTTGTTCTCTTTGGCTTAGAGGATGTAGGCTTCACAGTAGGTGCTGAAGAAGAAGGTTGAGCAGTCTGTGAAGTGGAGAGATAGGATTTGAGATAAGTTCTGAGGGTAGGTTGAGTAGAATGAGAGGTAGGTACTGAGGTTGATGAATTTTGGTTATGGTGAGTTGGTTGAACATTTGAGTAAACAGATTTGTAAGTAGCAGGATCAGCATTTACCAGAATCTGTTTCACAGACTGAGGGATCTGTAATTGTCTCACCATTGATTTCTTTGTGTCAGCATTTATCAGGTCGTTAAAGTACCTCTTTGCAACCTTAAAAGGTGGGGTTTGAGTGCTGACTAACTGGGGTTCAGCAGTACAAGACGTATAAATAAGTTGACAGAATCTAGCAAAATAAACAACATCTCGATCCTCTGTCATCCTATCCCCAATGAAACCAATTATTCCAGTTGCAAAATCAAAATAAGTTTGATGGATAATAGCATACCCTATGTGCTGACTCAGAATTGGGATAGCATCAAAATTTGAACATTTGTTCCCAAAGGCTTTGGTGATGCAATCAAAGAAGAAACTCCATTCTCTTCTGATATTAGCCCGTTTCAACTGTCCAAGTTTTGTCAGACTCTTTTCATATCCCAATTCAGCCATGAACTCCCGAAGGGCTGACTCCTCTGGAACTGAGAAAGTACAATCCTCAGGAAGATGTAAAGCCCTGCGTACTGTACCAGGAGTGACTACAAAAGATGAATCACCCACTTGGAAGATAATACTGGGAGTTCCACGGTTACCACCATCATCAAAAATGCCAGTCCTCCAGAACCTCAGAACTTGTTGACTTGAAAATAATTCAGGCTGAGTTAAGGCATACCCAACCTCACTATGTGCAAGAAGATCTTGCACAAAGTGCAATTCAGATGGAGCTTCAGCATGATCAAGAATTGCAGCATAGTTGTTTGGAACAAACTTTGCTCCATCAATGATTAAATCCTTTGGTGCCATGAAAAAAATTGAGAATTAAGTATGCCTGATAGGTGTTTGATATAATATCTGTATGAAAACAACGGAAATAGTAAAGTGAAGGAGAGTAAAAGTAAGAAGAGAGATAAAAGATTAAAGAAATCTTCTCTCTGCTGTACTTATACAAAAAAATATTACCGTTGGACACCTGTCAGACATGCAGTAATAACGGATAGTTACTGGGCTCGAGAAAACAGTAATCATTACTTACCCATTTGCCGAGTTTCAAGGAAAAACTGTTCCATTTATCAAGGGAAACAATTCAAATTTTAACCCGTTATCACTGATTGAATTATTTGTCACTGGAACATTAATATTCTGAAAATAAATCATGTTAAAAATGACCAAGATAATTTCGATGAATAAGTGCTGACAGAGAATCAGAACTTAACTAAAAGCACAATTTAAATGGTCATCAGAATATCAATCAGGATTTATCAACACAAGATAAAATAACTCAGAGACAAAATCTTGAAGTAAAAACAGTTTTCATTAATATATCAAGTCAATACATTTATGAAATGGAAATTACATCAATACAAGATTTTTCCTAAGCTTCTAACCCTAACATCAACAGCTTTAGTCCTAGCTAAGAAGCCTGACAAAGCTGAGGATGAAGAAGAACATGAAGAAGACGAGATTAAGTCATCTTCCTCTTCCTATCTTCGACGAACAAGATGACGAGTCGTATGATTCGCTCTTGCTGACGGATAGCTTCCCGCCTTTCCTCCTCTAATCGCTCCAGATGGCGATGGTAGTCCATAGAGAAGAATAGGAGGTGAGTTAGCACCTCCTGTGGGACAGAATCCCAGATCTCCTCAGAAATGGCTGTTACATGCCACTCATGCTACCAATCGGCACAACTTAGCTCCATTGTGAAGGTTTGGTTGTTCAAAAACATGTTGTATCGAACCATTGTATTTTTGATAGAAGAAGGAGGATAAGTGTGTGAGAAGAATGTGATGGAAAGACTGATGTGAAGTGGTTGCTTATATAGGCAAGAGAATGCCAAGAGACGCAAAGATATTTAATGCTGACAGGTAGAATTAATTCTACCTCATCTCCCTAGACTTTGAAAAAGAATAACAGTCATTGGAAAGAGGAAGCATGGTCTAGACCGCACAAAACACAAGAAACAGTGGTCTGTTCACATACAAATACCATTAATCCTAATCACAGTGACTATTAATCTTCCACTTCAACATATTCGAGTACAAACTGAGACTGTTATCAAATTTTATTCAAAGATAAGCCAAGTAAAGGATTAGACTGAGAAATCAGAACTTAGACCTATACCAGAACTTAACAGTCATCAGAACATAATTTCTTAACTCGAAAAAGGAATGCATATCTTAGTAAATCCTCATACAAGTGCTGAGTTATAGACGTCAGTACTTAATCATCAGAATGTGTAACTAGAACTTGTCCTCAGAATTTGTGCAATAATGACACAATGACTGTTTATCTAAAATAACATAGACCACCACATAAATCTTCATCATTCAGATGGAGTGATTAGTGTGTGCATTAAGCTAAATAACAGACAAAGAGTAAAGTCTGATTCACTTCAGTACATCTTAGAAATAAGGCATAACTAAAATTTGCTAAAGAGCTGTCATTGTCCTGAAATCGACTGAAGAATGAGTTTATGCTGGAGTCCACCTCAACTATTTTGTGCTAATTTTATGCATCTTTTGAAATTCTATTTTACAGTGGCTTCTCAGTGTAAGTGAGTCACGACTGTTTATCAGAATTTATGCTATTTTCAGAGTATTTTTCCAGTAATCATTGAGTGTGAAAAGTCACCAAGAAAATATTTTGCTTTTCTGATGCATATTTACTTAATACCAGCAATGCACTTGGGTCGTCCCTTCCACATTTTTACTCTAGATCTCAAAGGAGTACCTGATTTTAATCTTTGATCTTTTTGCTTTTGCTTTTGATAAGAGAGGTCTATCAGCACTTAGTACATTCAGCAGTTTTACTAGTATCAGAACTTAACAGATGAGTAGCATTATTCTAATTTGTGACTTAGTAATAAGATATACATAGTGAACTTAACTAAGCTCAGTTATCAGAATTTGCTAGTGTCATAAGATTTCCACTGAAATAATTACTTCTTCCATGGAATCATTTGTTTATTAAAGACTACTAGGTCAGTATCTCGCACAGTTATCCTCATAGGATTGAATAGGTACTAGAACATATATATCACTTATCAGAGTTTAGAAACATATATCAGACAACAGTCAGTACTTAAAGACATTTATCAATTAAGCACAGAATACATGATGAGATGAATTCTGTAAATACTGAGCATAAAGTCTGATAACACAGAACAAGTCTAAGCAGATTTAGAGAAGGAACCTGAAACCATTCCAAGTTCATTTACCAATCTTGTAAAAGTAGCTTCACATAATGGTTTTGTGAAGATATCTGCCAACTGTTGATCTGTGGGAACAAAATGCAATTCCACTGTACCTTCATCCACATGTTCCCTGATGAAGTAGGTACCTGATGCTGATGTGCTTTGTCATTGAGTGTTGAACTGGATTACCTGTCATAGCAATAGCACTTTGATTATCACAGTAAATAGGGATTTTGAAATATGTTAACCCATAATCCAGTAACTGATTCTTCATCCAAAGAATCTGTGCACAACAACTTCCTGCAGCAATATACTCTGCTTCTGCAGTTGATGTGGAAATTGACTTTTGTTTCTTGCTGTACCAAGAAACCAATCTGCCTCCAAGAAATTGGCAGCTTCCACTTGTGCTTTTCCTGTCAATTTCGCAACCTGCAAAATCTGCATCTGAGTAACCTATTAGTTTAAAATCTGATTCTCTAGGATACCATAATCCCAGAGCAGCTGTTCCTTTAAGATACTTAAAGATTCTTTTTACAGCTGTTAAGTGAGGTTCTCTTGGATCTGCTTGAAATCTTGCACAAAGACAGGTAGCATACATGATATCAGGTCTACTAGCAGTTAGATAGAGTAGAGAGCCAATCATACCTCTGTAGTCAGTAATATCTACTGATTTACCGGTATCCTTATCCAGTTTTGTTGCAGTGGCCATTGGAGTGGATGCACTTGAACAATCTTGCATTCCAAATTTCTTTAGCAAGTTTCTGGTGTACTTGGTTTGACAAATAAAAGTGCCTTCCTCATTCTGCTTGACTTGAAGGCCCAGAAAATAGCTAAGTTCCCCCATCATACTCATCTGATATCTTGACTGCATAAGTTTGGCAAACTTCTTGCAAAGTTTGTCATTTATAGATCCAAAAATGATATCATCAACATAAATCTGGACCAGAAGTAAGTCCTTTCCATGGTTGAGGTAGAACAGTGTTTTGTCTATTGTCCCTCTGTTGAATCCACTTTCCAGAAGAAACTGAGCTAAAGTCTCATACCATGCTCTAGGAGCTTGCTTAAGTCCATAAAGTGCTTTGTCAAGTCTATAGACATAATCTGGATGTTTGGTATCTACAAAACCTGGAGGTTGTTCAACATATACCTCTTCCTCCAATTCTCCATTGAGAAAAGCACTTTTCACATTCATTTGAAAGACAATAAACTTTTTGTGAGCAGCATAAGCCAAAAATATCCTTATGGCTTCTAACCTAGCAACTGGTGCAAATGTTTCATCATAATCAATTCCCTCCTGTTGAGAATATCCTTTTGCAACCAGCCTTGCCTTATTCCTTGTAATTATGCCATCACTGTCAGTTTTGTTTCTGAATACCCACTTTGTACCAACAACAGATCTATTCTTTGGTCTTGGTACTAGGGTCCAGACTTTGTTTCTTTCAAATTCATTCAACTCTTCCTACATTGCTTGCACCCAATCAGCATCTTGAAGAGCTTCTTCCACTTTCTTTGGCTCAGTCTGAGAGAGAAAAGAATTGTAAAGACACTCATTTGAAGTACCTGTTCTAGTTCTGACACCTGCATCAGGATTTCCAATTATCAAATCAGGTGTATGTGATTTTGTTCACTTCCTTGCAGATGGAAGGTTTTCTCTAGAACTGGATGCTCCCCCATGATCCATGCTATCTTCATTTTCATTTTCTGATGCTCCCCCTGAAACTATGCTTTCTGAGTTGGATTCTTCAGTATTTAGATTTTCAGTACTATCAGAACTTGGCTTATCAGAACTTGACGAATCAGAACTTGAAGAGCCAGATGCATGTTCGAATGTTTCTTGAGATGTGGTAGGATTTTGAGTATGCTCCCCCTACATAGGGGCATCTTCATTTAACGTAGTCACCATAGTTTCAATAACATCAGAGTTTAATCCATCAGAGTTTGCAGTATCAGGACTTAGACTATCAGGATTTTCAGTATCAGAATATGAGTCTTCATTTTCAAATCTCAGCTGATCATGGTCAACGAAATCTTTAAGACCAGTGATCTTCTTGTCATCAAAAGAGACATTGATAGATTCCATGACCACTTTTGTTCTCAAATTATAGACTCTGGAGGCTTTTGTGGAAAGTGGATATCCAACAAAGATTCCTTCATCAGCTTTTAGATCAAACTTTGATAGATGTTCAGGATGAGTCTTGAGAACAAAACACTTGCATCCAAATACATGAAAATATTTCAGATTTGGCTTCTTTTTCTTCACCATCTCATATGGTGTTTTTCCATGCTTGTTAATGAGTGTTGCATTTTGAGTAAAACAAGCAGTCTGCACAGCTTCAGCCCAGAAATAGGTTGGAAGCTTTGCTTCTTCAAGCATTGTACGTGCAGCTTCAACGAGAGTTCTATTCTTCCTTTCAACAACTCCATTTTGCTGTAGAGTTCCAGGAGCAGAAAATTCCTGCTTTATTCCATGGCTTTTGCAGAACTCTTCTATTATCAAATTCTTGAACTCAGTGCCATTATCACTCCTTAAAATTTTCACAGAATCTTTGACCATTTTATCCAGCTGTTTGACATGATCAATCAAGATAGATGCAGTTTCACTTTTTGTGTGCAAGAAATACACCCATGTGTATCTGGTGAACTCATCCACTATGACCAACGCATACTTCTTCTTTGCAATAGACATGACATTTACTGGACCAAATAGATCAACATGTATAAGATGATAAGGCTCAAGAATTGATGATTCAGTCTTGCTCTTGAATGAAGATTTTCTTTGTTTGGCTTTCTGACATGAATCACAAAGACCATCAGGAGCAAATACTGTGTTTGGAAATCCTCTCACAAGATCTTTCTTGACCAGTTCATTTATATTGTTGAAATTTAAATGAGAGAGTTTCTTATGCCAATTCCAGCTTTCTTCAATTGATGCTCTACTTAACAGACAGATTGCAGAGCCATCAGTACTTGTTGAAAGCTTAGCTTCATAAATGTTACCACGTCTGTATCCTTTCAAAATAACTTTACTTTTAGATTTACTCACAACTTCACAGTGTTCTTCAAAGAAATCAACATGATAACCTTTGTCACAGATTTGACTTATACTCAGTAGGTTGTGTTTAAGTCCTGAGACCAGAGCTACTTCTTTAATGATGACATTCCCAAGATTGATATTGCCATATCCCAATGTTTTTCCAATGTTGCCATCTCCATAAGAAACACTTGGGCCAGCTTTCTCCACAAAGTCTGATAGCAGGGCCTTATTTCCAGTCATATGACCTGAACATCCACTGTCCAGAACTAGAATATTTTTCCTGTTGCCCTGCAATCACAAAGACCACTAATTATTAGTTTTAAGGACCCAGACTTGCTTGGATCCTTTGGCCTTATTAAGTTTGTTAACATTTGCAGCGGATTTAGCATCAGAGTTTATGTTAACATTTTTCTTATCAGAATTTACATTATCAGACTTTGAATCAGAATTTACACTAGAAGGAACAATGGAAACTTTCTTCAAAGAAGGTTTTATTTGATAATAATCATAGTAAAAACTATGATATTCCTTACAAGTATAAATGGAATGCCATAAACTACCACAATGAAAACAAGGATTTTGTGGTTTGTATCGAACTGACTGACTCTTAACTCCTGATTTTGAAGGTAAGGAGTTAATATTCTTATTTTTCCTGCAAAAAGAAGCCAGATGGTTAGAACTTCCACAGTTATGACATGTTTTCCTAGGAGCATCAGGAACAGATTTATAATCATTGTTTTTATTCACACCTTCCTTTCCATTCCTATTTTTCCTAGGTGATTTTACCTTGTTTGTATTCTTGACATCTTTCAGCTTATGCTTAAGCTGCTTCTTTGTCATTAAGCCTATATTTACTTCAGCTGTCAATTCCTCTTTAACTTCTGATTTCTCATTATCAGACTTTACAGTTACAAACTTAACAGGTTTTAACTTTGGCTTTTGCTTAACAACAGGCTTAATTTCTTCAGTTCTTTTGTCATTCTTATTCTCTCCATAACCTAAGCCCTCTTTCCAATTTTCACTACTTAGCAAATTTTGAGTTGTTCTGCCAGAGTTAGTCCAAGTCCTGATTATCTCTCTTTCCTTTTCTAACTCAGTTTTTAGAGATTCATTCATTTTTAGCACTTCATCCCTAACATAAAAAGCATCATCTCTATCCTTCTGAGTTTGATGGAATATAACTAACTCTTTTTCTAAGAAATAATTTCTTTTCTTAAAAGCAAGATTTTCAGAAGTTAATCTTTCACATGTTAAGGTTTGATCTCTATAACTAACAAACATGGTTTTAAGATATCTTTTCAACTCATTAATATCATCAGTATGAAAAGCATAAGTAGTCTGATGTACCTTTGTTTCAACAGCTTCAGAACTGCTCTCAGCACTTTCTTTATCAGCATTTGCCATCAATGCATAGTTCTCCTCACTTTCAGAGTCTGAAGTGTCTGTCCAACTTTTCTGCTTTGTGACAAGAGCCTTGCCTCTGTCACCCTTTACCTTCTTGCAGTCAGGAGATATGTGGCCTTTCTCACCACAGTTATAGCATTTAACATTGGTGTAATCTCCTCTGTCAGACTTTCCTCCTCTGCCTTCAGATCTTCTAAAATTCTTCTTATCAGAACTTATGCTTTTTCTGGAAAACTTCTTTCCCTTCCTGAACTTCCTGTATGCAATCTTGGTGATTCCTTTCACCACAAGAGCACACAGCTTCATCATCTCCTCATCAGCATCAGTCTCAGGCAAGCTTTCAGAATCTGAGTCATCATCACTCTCAGAACTTGATGACTCAGTATCAGACTTTATGAAAAGAGCTTTACCCTTGTCTTTCTTTGAGGAAGCTGCCTTGGGGAATTCTTCTTCAGCCTTAAGAGCGACTGTCCTTGACTTTCCTCCTTTCCTCTTGCTTCTTTGTTCCATCTCCAGCTCATGAGTCTTGAGCATTCCATAGATTTCGTCAAGAGTTGTTTCATCAAGATTGTAGTTGTCTCTTATTGTCGTTGCCTTCAAATCCCAGCATTCAGGAAGAGCTAACAGGAACTGAAGGTTTGAATCTTCAAGATCATACTCTTTATCAACCAATGACAAATCATTCAAAAGTTTGACAAATCTATCATATAAATCATTCAATGACTCATTAGTCTTTGAGTCAAAGTGTTCATACTCTTGAGTGAGTATTGTCTTCCTGTTCTTCTTAATTGTGTCAGTTCCCTGACACCTTGTTTCCAGAGCATCCCATATCTCCTTAGCAGTCTTACAGTTGATTACCCTGTTTGACATTACATTATCAATGGCACTATGCAGTAAGTGTCGTACCTTAGCATCCTTTGCAATTGATGCTATGTCTTCAGCAGTATAATCACTCTTCTCCTTTGGTACGGTCATTGCTGCTTCACCTGTAACTGCAACAGCGAGTTTGGTTGGTTTGTGAGGACCTTCCTTGATTCTATCCAGGTATTCTGGTTCTGTTGCTTCCAGGAACATGGTCATCCTTACCTTCCATATGGAATATTCAGATGGTCTCAGTATGGGGACTCTGATGGTCTCATACCGACTCTGAATTAGTGTCTTTGGTGGTTCCTCAGTTGTGGTAGGCTTAGTTGGAGTTTCTGTGTCCGACATGATTGTGTTTGGATCTTTAACTGTATGTAAGTTAACAGATAGGCTCTGATACCAATTGTTAGGTCACACACACACTGTAGAGGGGGTGAATACAGTGTATAGTACACTCAAATCGAACTTTAAGAACTTAAGTAACAGAAAACAAACTTTATTGAAACAATAAACTCTGTTACAGTATGGAACTGTTACCTCTCAGTGATGAACAAATATCACGAGAGCTGCTAGGGTTATATAGAATAATAACTTCGATAATGATAACACTTATAGTGTAAACCCTATGCCTGTGTTTATATATTACACAGTTACAAGATAATCGCTAATTGATATGGAATATAATTATGCTTCCTAAAATATATCAATCAGATATCTTTTCTTCCAAGTATTCCATTCTTCAAGAAATTCCTTCTTCATGCATATCTCTTCTTATGTTTATCTCGATCTTCTTTCCTTTAATCAGCTACTGTCCTTATCTGATTGTCCTTCAGCACTTAAGTTCTGATATCTATCTTCTGATGATTATCTCCTGATAATATAAGTACTGATATCCTTAAGTCCTGACTTCCAGTATAATTACTGATCAACAGTTAAGTACTGATTTATCCTGTTCACGTAAGATCTGAAAGCTAAACATAAAACATATTAGCCATGACATTATCAAATATATCTAACAAGCTACCCGACGGATAAAGAACAATGCCACTCGACGGATGATCAACAAGGCAACCCGACAGATGATCATGTACCCGACGAATAATCAATTCAAACATCTGTTGACAGTGACAACACAGTCACATGCGTCGAGTATATGCAAAAGGAATGTGGAAGCCTATTCAACTGGGTTTTAGAGAACAAAGAAGCATTGTCATTTCCATGCTATTATGAAGATATTCAAAGATGCTGGAATAGAGTAATGAAGCAACATAGTATTAGACTTGATAGGTTTTGTTTTATTATCTTGTCTTATTACTTTGTAATCTTCGTGATATATAAACCAAGAAGTAGCAAATAGAACAACAAGAACACTAAGCAAGAAAATTCTCAGAGAAACATTTGTAAGCTGTATTTTTAGCATTTCTCTGAAAACTTAGTTGTTCATATTTGTAAGCAGCTGTGAGCTAATCTTGCTACACAGAGTTCTATTGATATAATATATATCTCTGGTGGATACATTCAAATCCACTAGAAATTTTTTTAAAAACTTGTATTTTTAATTACTTGTGTTTTGATTTTACTAACTTCTTATTCCGCACTTTGCAAATCAAACACTTATATATTATTAGGAGAGAACGTTTTATTATTTGTGAAAAAGGTTCATGAATTCCATTCAACCCCCTTCTGTAATTCTTGTTGCATTGTTAGGGACTAACAACTCTTTTATGGAGACCTGAGCAAGCTTCTATGGTGACCAGTGTCTCTGTAGAGCTCTATGGTGACTGCATATGTTCTATGGCGACCAGGGGATCTTCTATGGCGACCAAGGGAACTTCTATGGCGACCAAGAGAACTTCTATGGCGACCAAGGGAACTTCTATGGCGACCAAGGGAACTTCTATGGTGACCAACTGAATTCTATGTCGACCAAGTGATTCACTTAAAGTTCTGTGGATCAACTAAGGCTCTATGGCGACCAGGTTGTTACAGAGGTTTCTTCTATAGAGACTAGAGTCTATGGCGACCACTGGTGCCTTAGAGACTCTCTATGGAGACCACTGTGGTGCCTTAGATAAATTCTCTATGGCGACCAGTTATGTGGCGACCATAGTCTTTTTACACTTCTATGGCGACCAGTGAGAGGACTGTCATGACTTAGAATATTCTTGCTTTTGTCAAACCATTCTTCATTGTATCAACATTTCCTTCTGGAACTGTATCAAAATTCTTTCTTGAATACTGATGTTTGGTGCACTGGTCTGGTTCAGAAACAACTAACATTGAGAGAATCTTAATTCAATTTGCCTTGTGTTTCTGTGCTGATACATATTGATATTTATCCATTGCTTCTTTCACTGAACCCTTGATCTGTAAAACTTGAAATCAATTCATGTAACTGATGATTAAGTCACTTGTTGTCTTATTCTTCTTGGCTTCTTGAACATGACAATGAACTTCTTCCCATGATCTGTTAGAGGACGTAAAGAGTCAATTGCATCATTTGGTTATTTGTGTTTATCCTGTCTTCATCTGTAGGGTTTCTGTACTTCACAGTTTAATATTGTTTATTTGTTTCTGTTTTCATGTTGAGTTATAAATCCTCGATTACATGTTACATTACATTATTCTTTATAATCTCCCTATATTTGATTGTTAGAGTTCGACAAACAAATCCCTAAGGATAACTCAACTGATGATAATAAAAAGTACAATATCAAAACAGATAAAGATACTAAATACATTCTGGATTACATATTCAATTTCATATTTCTTAAGTTACAAATTACAAATAAGTGTTCCTCTAGCCTGGACATATATTCTATGTCTTCTTTGTCTTTGTTCTCTTCTGCTTCTTGCTTTCTTCTCCTTCTTGAGGCTGCTCAGATTTTCTCTTATAGACTTTCTTCTTAGGATCTGAAGGTTTTGGAGGAGATTCTTTCAGCTCATTCAATCTAGCTTGCACACAATCACGAGCTTCTATCTCAAGTGCATTGACTGGAGGTGGATTATTCAGTTCATGAAGCATTATCTCAAGATATTTGACTTTGGTGCTTTTGGGAACAAGATCAAACAATAGTGATGATTTTCTGGACATTACGAAGACTGTTATCCTTTTAGGATGTCCTTGTACTCTCTTGGTGTCATTGATTGACTCTTCTTCCAATACCTCATCAAGTATCCTTATGATTGGGATCAATGCAATTTTATCCTCCTTACATATGGAGAGCTTGACGTCCATTAAGGCTTGATAAATTGATTCTGATGCGCTTGTTCTGAAATCATTGATCTTAATCTTCGCTTGATTAATCTGAAAGACTAGTTCCCCTTCACTGTTAGTGCTGATGATAGGTTCGGTATCTTTCAGAAGATTCATTTATTGCTCTCCATTAATTAACACTATCTCATGATAAACTCTTCCAACTTTCTTCATATCCTTCTCTGTATCCCTGATCATTTTATCATTGAGTCTGTAAGCATATAGAACTTCAGCAGCTTTAAGGTCTGCTTATGATCTTTTAACTCCTGGTGCCTCCAGCTTTGCTCTTTTGCTCCTGAGTTGACTTTCAAGAAAAGTGAGTTATAGATATCGAATGGATCTCAGATGTTGGTCAGACATAATGATATTTTGCATCCTACCATCCGCAATTACTGTGATCACGAATGGATACATAAAGACTTGAGGGGATACATTCATCATCATTCTCCAAAGTTTGTCTCTGAAATATTCATTCTCATTCGATTTCAACCATGGGATTTTTGAGGCTAGGACGAACAGCTCAATAATGTTTAACTTCTTCAACACACTGGTAGACACCTTCATCTTGAGACCATCTCTGTGATTAATAGTGATCTTCCATCCATTCTTCAGAATGTTCACAGTAGTTCCAGTGATTATTTTGCTGAACCGATCATAGAACTCATGGATGTTTTCATACTCCTTTTTGTAATGTTCCACAGTTCTCAGCAGATTAGAGTTACCAGGGTCTAAATACTTATATTTTTGGTTTGTCCATTTTTTTCTTTATTTCTTCCTATTTGCTTCCTTTCCTGTTAGCTCGAAGATATGCTTCTCTCACTTCCCTGTTCTCCTTTCTTTGAATGGCTCTCTGAATTCTTGCTCCTGATCTTTCCATTTCCTCTTGAATCTCTGTATAAGAGCGATTGATTTTCTCTGGCAATCCATAGAATAAAAAGTCGTCTGAGAAAGCATCTTCATCTTCAAACTCTTCATCCTCAGTAGTGATCTTTCTCTCTTCCGTAGCCACTTCTTCAAATCTTGGCTCACACCCCATTGGAACATCACTTTCATCTATTTCTCCTTCTTCCGGTTCCTCTTCAGAGAATAAGGGTCTTGGAGCATATATCTGAGACAACAGATTTTTCTGAGTTGTAATTATTTGGCTCAGATGTCCTGATTGCTCCCCCTGAGATGTTGCACTTTTCTTAGAGAATCTTTCCTTGAGGAGCACCCTTTCATCAATCCTCTCTTCTTGCTCTTCCCTTAACTCATCTCCAAATTCATCATAGGCAACTCCAATAGTTTGAAAGGTATCTTTAAGTAGATCAACAACAATGGCTACTTTTTCTTGTTCTTCTACCCTTTTCTCCCCCTCAGTTGGGTTATCCTTCAGAGCTGTTGTTGATTGAGCATGTAAGGTCGAGACAAGGATCTCAAGAGAAACAGGCAGTTGCTTGCTGAATGAGGTCATTGGCCCAGTACTGGCAAGAGCTGCTTCAGATGAGACTGGGATCAACGCTTGCTTGCTAACTGAGATCATTAGCTCAGTGTTTGCAATAACTTTTCCTTTTCCTCTGTGAGATAGAGATCTCTCAACGAATTCCCATAAGCTGGTGAATGCTGCTTGTTGATGTTCAAGTTGATCAGAAAGACTGCCGATTTGATGATCTCTAAGTGATAATTCTTCCTGGAAATGTTGGTCTTTAAGAGCTAGTTGTTCTTTGAGATAACTGTCTTTGAAAGCCAGCTGCTCTTCAAGATAGGATTTAGTGACATAGTTGGATAGATCTATGGGTGTATTTTGGATGGTAGGTGTCTCACAGGCTTCTCGCAGTGTATCGCTCAACACTCTAGCACTCAGTTTGGGGTTATGTGTGTCACTCATGCTCACATGTTCACTCCGCTCAAAGCTTCGAGTTCCAAGTGTACCTGCAGAAGACACTGGAGCCATCCTTAAGGAGGTCAGCAGTGGTGCAATGGGAGTTCGCAATTCCCGGTCCTTGTCTGAGACAAGTTGTCTGTCATCATGAGATGACTCATCCAGAGTTAGAATCTCTGTGAGGAGCACTGGGGCCGTCATATTTGGCATCTGATCCCCAGCTTCCCCTTGTATCTGTGAAGATACATTCCCCATTGGCTCACCAGTTAAATCTAGTTCATCGCTAATGGGTTGCCGATCCGTGCCTACGTCAGATCCACTATCCGCAGATGCATCCAGGGTTATCAGTCTTGGGGAGGTAAGTGTTGTGCTAGATTTGGCAGCAATTACAGCACTCTCTCCTAACATCTGTGAAGGAAGTTGATCCATTGAAGGACCATGAGCATGATATTCTAACCATAAAATGGTTGAATGCCCTGTTTCCGTTAATACTTCCTCACCAAAGATATCTCATATTCGACTTATTTAATGCTTCAAGAGCTTGGATATCAAATAGTGTGTTTGACTCATTACAGGATTCCTAGGCCGACCGGAGAATTTCAATAGATCTACCTTGTTGAGAAGATAGATCTAGTAATTGTTTAGTTGCCTTTTTAGCCAGAGAATCCTTTTGAGAAGATACCTGGAGGTTTACAGTTGTCTTAGGAAATCTACTTCTTTTCTTTAAAGGAGACAAAGTTGTGGGTTCTCTCAAAGTACCTTCCTTATTTGCTACATCTAGTGTAGTTTCTCCCTCTATATGCATAGGGTCCTTATACTCCAGGGTTTGGGCTAAGAGAGTTGAAGGTGTTTGATTGGGCTCTAGAGGGTGGTTATGAATTTGTGGTATGCCAAATTCACTCCCTCTCCTATCTACTTGTTAAATAAGTAGCTGTGTGTGATGTGGGTCAAGATGTAATTCATCTATACTAATGAAATCAGAGTATGCTTCATAAGTATTACTCATAGTAGATGTACCCATACCTGAAATAGCTGGTATGTAAACAGATGTATTAGAGTGAGTAGACTCGGCATCTTGAGGAGGTTGTCTAGCAGCTTCATATTGAGGTTGTTGAGAATTGTCAGGATCAGCTTCTTATTGTGGTTCAACTTCATCCTCTGCTTGATCACCATGTTCTGGCTTAGGTTGATCTGCTTCTTCATTCACATTCTCTTCAGGTGCATGAGCAATGTCTTCCTGTGGTGCATTTTCAGCTTGAGGTTCACCTTCATCGTCTTGATCTTCATAATGAGCATTGATAGTAGCAAAGACATATGTCATGTGCTCTGTTAGGAAAGCAGCATTTGTATTTGAATAGTTTCCTTTCCTGTGCAATTTAGTCACTATCAACGAGGACAAGATAGGAGAATCTTCCAAGATGTCACTGTGAGTTGATGCCTTTTGTACTTCTGACAGTTTTCCATTGAGTACAATCTGAAGAAACCTTGTGTATAAGATAAAGTTTTGATGCTGAGATTGGTTCTCCAAAATGTGCTTCATGAATAAACGCCCAAAGTTGATGCGAAGATTAATTGCGACAGCAACCCCAACAACTTGATTGAAATTAGTCAGTCCATGGAATCCACCAGTCTTGGGAGCCAAGCAGTGAGATAATATGTTGAAAAACATATTCCATTCTTTTGGAAGATGACTTTTGTTGAAGTGTTTAGAAAAATCATCATTCCTTGTCAATGTGCTTCTTATTCCTCTTAAGAAGCTGAGTAATTCCCAGTCTTCTGGAATGGCATCAAAATTATCACGAGGTAGCTGAAGATGTTCATTTAAATCGTTTTCTGTGATTCTAATGGTATCATCACCAATAACAAAGGAAAAAGCCAGTTGTTCACCATCAGAGGAGTTTGTAGCTGTTCTATGCACATGTCTGAGAAGCTCAACATTTAATTTCACATTAGTAGTTGATGTGAAGCGCACAATGGAGTGTTCATTTAGAAAATGGATCCATGTCTCAAAATGTGCCATTTTAACTGGATCACGTTCAATAATTAAAACAAAATTTGTTTTTGGAATCTGAATATTATTCATCATTTAATTAAAATTGAGAATAAAATTTGGATTTAAAATAAATAAATTTGTGCCCTTTGAATTATAAAATAGATCAAATAGACCAAAATATTTTGAACACAGTTTTTAAAAGAATTAACCAAACGAGGCCTTAAGAAGAAATTAAAGAGAAATCAATTCAATTAACAATTTTTTTGTTTAGCCAAACAAAGCCTTAATAAAAAAACAATGGTAATTCGATCTCTATAAACAGCCGGTGGAATTTGTTGAAAATGGTCTCAAATTAATCCTTGTTCTCTGGGCTCTCAGAATCTCCAAATATTATAAATTTTGGCAGAGCTTTGTTACAGATTTGATCAAAGTAAAAATTTCTTCTTCGTCCTCACTTGCGGCTGTGTTGTGTGTATATATGCTGAAAATCGATGAAGTCGTGTATATATATACTCACAGTGAGAGGGAAACAAAATAAATCACAAAGTTTTATTTGTGTGGCGACTAGGTACTCCTGTGGCGACCACGAAGCTGTGTAAGCTCTCTGTGGCGACCACAAGAGAGATATACTTGGTTGTTTCTAAGTGGAAACCCTCTGTGGCGACACATTGGAATTTTACTTAGAGGAAATTCTAAGTCAAACTCTCTGTGGCGACCACAATAGAGTAACTTAAAATTTCCAAGTCTGAAACCCCTGTATTGCGACCAACACCCTCTGTGTTGCTGCTGTTATTATATTTTTAACATCTTTTAAATATTGTACATTAAAAAGACTGTTGAAAAACAATAAATCACAATTATTTTTCACTATTTATACAAATATTATCATTACATTGATAATACTATATTTTTTTGAAAAATCATTGTGCTGCAAATTTTAATATTAATTTCAATGAACCCCTTTAAATATTAATTATTTAAAGTCCACTGAAATTAAATTACATAGCTTTATCAATATGAATGTGCTATAACATATATATATATATATATATATATATTTGATGCAAGCACATAAATGATTGAATTATGAGAAATAATTAATGGCATGTAAATTCAGATGTCCTTAAAATATTGAAATTAAATAACAAGTGAATTTCACCAAGACAAATTGCAGTTTCTGACTTCTAAAATTAATTAAAAAGATTTAACATCCCAAGCTCACTAACCAACTTAGAGAAAGTGTTTTCATCAGGTGGTTTTGTGAAGATGTCTAAAATTTGATCCTCTGTGGGTACAAAATGTAACTCCACAGTGCCATTTGTGACATGCTCTCTGATAAAGTGATACCTGATATCAATGTACTTTGTTATTGAGTGCTGAACTGGGTTGTTTAAGATTGCTATTGCACTTGTATTGTCACAGAATATTTGGATCTTCGATACCAATAGACCATAATCCCGGACTTGGTTCCTCATCCACAAGATTTGAGCACAACAGCTCCCAGTAGCTATGTATTCAGCTTCAGAAGTTGATGTGGATACTGAGTGCTGCTTCTTGCAATGCCAGGATACCAATCTTCTCCCAAGAAACTGACAGCTTCCTGATGTACTTTTCCGGTCAATCTTACAACCTACAAAATCTGAATCTGTATAGCCAACAAGGTCAAAACCTGTACCTTTAGGGTACCAAATTCCAAGATTTGGAGTTCCCTTAAGGTACCTAAATATCCTTTTAACAGCTATAAGATGAGACTCTTTTGGTTCAGCTTGAAATCTAGCACATAGGCATGTTGCAAACATGATATCTGGTCTACTTGCTGTGAGATAAAGTAGTGAGCCTATCATACCTCTGTAGCTTGTGATGTCAATGTTTTGTCCTGATCAAGCTTGAAGGCTGTTGGCATGTGAGTCTTTGCTGGAGTTGAATCTTCCAGATTATACTTCTTGAGAAGTTCTTTGATATACTTGGATTGACAAATAAATATACCATATTTCCTTTGACTCACTTGTAATCCAAGAAAGTAGTTCAACTCTCCCATCATGCTCATCTCATACTTACTCTGCATTAGCTTAGAGAATCTCTTGCAAAGATCATCATTAGTAGAACCAAATATAATATCGTCAACATATACTTGAACTAATATCATATCAGATTTATGCATTTTATGAAATAGAGTTTTATCTATGACACCTCTAGTAAAACCATTTTCAAGTAAAAAATCAGAGAGAGTGTCATACCATGTCCTTGGTGCTTGCTTAAGACCATAGAGAGCTTTGAATAGGAAGTATACAAAATCATCCATATTTGGATCTTCAAAACCTGGAGGTTGTTCTACATACACTTCTTCTTCTAGCTCCCCATTCAGGAATGCACTTTTCACATCCATTTGATAAAATTTGAATTCTGAATATGCTGCGAATGCCAGAAACATCCCGATTGCCTCAAGTCTAGCCACTGGTGCATAGGTTTCATCATAATATATACCCTCTTCTTGAGAGTAACCTTTAGCTACCAGTCTGGCCTTATTTCTCATTACAATGCCATCTTCATCTAGCTTGTTCCTGAATACCCATTTAGTGCCTATCACTGACTTGTCCTTTGGTCGGGGTACCAGCTTCCATACCTTTAGCCTCTCAAACTGATTGAGTTCTTCTTGCATAGCAATAACCCAATCTGGATCTTCAAGTGCCTCACCCACTTTCTCAGGTTCCATTTCTAAAAGAAACCCTGAAAAGTGACATTCATTCTAAATGGCATGTCTAGTTCTTACACCTATGTCAGGATCACCAATGATCAAATCAAATGGATGGTCTCTATTCCAAACTCTTTGACGAGGCAGATAAGATCTTGATGTTCCCCTTGTTCAGTCTGATGTTGAGTGTGAACTGTAGATCCTCTTCCTGCTCCCCCCTGAGTTGCTGTCACCATGACTAGATGATTCTGATCTTGATGTAGTAGTTCTTGAATGTGTTCCTGTATGATTATCATAATCATTGTTTCCACCATTACCACCACTTGATCCTGAATCAGCATTGCCATGTAATGTAGATGTAGTTCTAGCAATCTGAGGTTCCATTATCTCCAAAGGATCATCTGATAGATTTTCAAATTCCATAGATTCAGAGTCCTTTTCTCTCCACAGGCTTGCCAACTTGGTGTCATCAAATGTTACATTAAGGCTTTCAATAACCTTCTGATCAGTAATCATATAAACCCTGTAGGCTTTAGATTCCAGAGAGTAACCAAGAAATATGCCTACTTCTGCTTTAGCATCAAACTTTCCTAGATGCTCATTTCCTTCCTTCATCACAAAGCATTTAGCACCAAACACATAAAAGTATTTCAGTGTTGGTTTCTTGTCAGCCATTATCTGATAAGGAGTCTTGTCATGATCTTTATTAATCAGGGTACGATTTTGAGTGTAACACGCTGTGTTGACAGCTTCAGCCCAGAAGTAAGTAGGAAGTCTTGATTCACTTAGCATAGTCCTTGCTGCTTCAACCAAGGTACAGTTCTTCCTTTCTACCACCCCATTTTGTTGTGGAGTTCTTGGAGCTGAATACTGTCACGAAATACCTTTCTATGTACAGAATTCATTTAGAAATGCATTCTTGAATTTTGTCCCATTATCTAATCTGATCTTCCTAATAGGTAATTTTGCTTCCAACTCAATCTTCTTTACATGATCCACTATCAGCTGAGGTGCTTCATCCTTGGATTGTAAAAACAACACACATGTGTATTTGGAGAAGTCATCGACCATCACTAAAGCATATCTTTTCCTTGATAGTGACAATACATTCACTGGACCAAATAAATACATGTGAATCAACTGAAGAGGTTCAGTTATGCTTGTCATTTCCTTGCTTCTGTGTGATGCTTTCTTTGATTTCCCTTTTTCACATGCTTCACAGAGTCCTTCTTGATAGAATTCTATCTGTGGTAGTCCTCTCACTAGTTCTCTCTTGATCAGAGAGTTCATTCTCTTGAAGTTCAAGTGCGAGAGCTTCTTGTGCCATAGGCAACTTAGTTCTGATGAATCTTTACTGTAGAAACATCTGATTCCTCCATCACAGGTAGACTTCAAGTCAGCTACGTACAAATTACCTTTCCTTACTCCCTATAAAGCAAGCTTCTCATCTTTCATGTGAGAGATCAAACATCTTTCTGATCTGAAATCAACATTATATCCCTTGTCACAAAACTGACTTATGCTCAGAAGATTATACTTCAATCCTTCCACAAGAGAGATGTTTTCAATGATGACATTGCTAATTTTCAAATTTCCATATCCCTTAGTAAATCCTTTACTGTCATCTCCAAAGGTAACTATAGGGCCAGCTTTCTCAATCACTCCTGTGAGCAGGGACTTTTCTCCTGTCATGTGCCTAGAACACCCACTGTCTAGAATCCACATGATCTTTTCCTTTCTTACCTTAACTTGCAAACACAGATTGATTAAGAAGACTTTGATACCCAAGATTTCTTGGGTACTGAAGGTTTAGGGGTAGAAACAGGATCAACAAATGAAACCTTGACAAGCTTAGCTTTCACTTTGACTGACTTCTTCTCAGTGCTAGTCTTATCATAGATGTTAGACTTAGAGACAGGAGGTACTACAGTCTTAGCCTATGTGTGCTCATTACCCATGCTTGTCTTAGTGTCAGTGCAAGTGCTAGCAGTTGCATGAAAAGCTTTAAAATATTCAGACATGGTAACAAATGCACATGGCATACATCCAACTACACCACGGGGCTCATGAAAGCTAGGCATGGCAGGCATACTGGAAGATGCAACAGATTCTTCTTTAGCTTTAGTGCATGCATGTGTAAGGTGTGCATCAAAATTACAATTATTACATAACTTCCTAGATGCAGATGAGGAAGATGCTAAGTCAGATTTCTTATTTACACCTACCTTGCCATTTATGTTCTTCTTGAAAGGAATATGTCCTAAGTCCAATCAGGTATTAGGATTTAGGAATAACTCTTTATGTAATCTGTTTTGATTTCATTGATATTAATAAAAGACTTGTTTTGTTTTTATTACGGGCTTTATCTATTTAAGTGTTTAAATAAGATATACCATAGTTTAGAGTAAAGCTTTTTATGGATTATGATGAGATCATAATAGTGAGACCTAAAAAGATGATAACTCTAAACTTAAATAGTTCCTGGTCATAGGATTACTAACTGATAATTAATAATCCGCAGAGATCGGTACATACTATGCTTGCTTCATTATGAAGGATGTCTGTTCTCATAGACATTTGTGTGGTGACACTATAGCTAGTATATAGGTGCTTATTATGGAATAAGTTCACTGAACATGACTCGCCCAGCTGAACAACTGATGGAGTTCACTCACGTGTCAGCAGTTGTTCACATAGTGATAGTTGTACAAGTATCCTTAGACTTGAGGTCATCACAGTCATCTTGTGTACACTGAACTATGCTTTGGTTTAGTTCTTAGTCTCCAGGGACAATTATTAGGGCTCTTCTGGGTATAGGAATTTGTACACGAAGATAGTGTATGATCAATAAAGGATCTACCCCTTCAGTGAAGGAAGCGAATGTTCAAGGCTGATCCACTTATGCTAGTTCAGGAATCTCTGGCCAGAGTGAATGAAATTAGAAAGGAGTTTCTAATTTGCATAGAACTACGCATAGTAAATGGTAAGCAAGTGATTGAATTAGATAGGCTTGACAGGAGATCCATGCCTTGTATTTAATCGGAACATTGTAGGGTAGAAGGAGTTTATTGTACGGTAACTATTCACTGACAGGTTCTTGGTATTCTAAGCAGTTAATTCATATTATCCGGATAGTCGCGATATGTTGAGAAGCATCACTCACGATGTAGAATAAATGTAATTAATTAATTAATCATATTTAATAAATTAGAGAATTTATATAAATAATGATAAAATAGTTTTATTATTATTTATTTCTACTACCGGCTTAATATTGAACCTACAGGGTCACACCATAAAAATAGAATGATTTAATGGTGGAGGAATTAATTAATAATGGCTAATAATTATTTATTTATGAAATAAATAATTAATTGGCAAATTTAATAATTGATTAAATGAGATTTAATTGATTATAAATTAATTAAGAAAAGTTCTTAATATTATTAATTAAAGGATTTAATTTTTGAAAATTAAATCAAGAGAGAGAATTATTTCTAAAGTGTTTAGAAAAAGGATTAATGATTAAAAGGTGTTTTAATTATTAATGAGAATAATAAATGGGATAATAATAATAATATTTATGGGAAAATTTCAGCTGAAAATTTTGCCTATAAATACACTATTATAGACCCTAATTTTATTCTAACCCACATCAAACCCGAAAACCCAAAAAGTTTGGAAAACCCAATTCTTCCCACCTCCTTCCTCCTCCTTAACATCGTTTTCTTGGTGGATACCGGTGGAGTGCTTCACACTTGAGGAGCAACTGCTAAGGATCTCTGATCGTTGTCTCCGAATTATTTTAAAAGGTTAGATTCGATCCCTCGAATTTTTATTCACGATTTATATGCTTTTATTTGGATTTTGTATGTGTAAAAGTGTTTTGCCATTCCCCGGCTGCGTTAAAAATCCAACAATGGTATCAGAGCATAGGTTGTATGCATATAGATATGTGGTAAAAATTTCAGAATTTTATATGCTTGTATGAATTAATTATTATTTTTATAAGTTATATTATGGATTAATTTTGTCTGATGAGAAATCGTTTCTCAGAATAATTTTGAATGTTGATCTGGATTCTACAAGTGTTGTAGATCGTCTGGGTATTTTTTTTATAATTTTATGATGTATAGATTTTTTATTATGAATTTTTGAAGTTGTTTCAATTAAAATTCATAATTAAATAATTATATATATATATGAATTGTATGTATGTATATATCTGTCATGTGCATGTTTAGTTATCTGCTGTTGTATGCTGTCGGGAAAGGTACAAAGTCAGAGAAGTCAGATGCACGGTTTTCTAGGTAGCAGGCCACGGCGGCTGGTGCAGAATAAAAAAAATATAGGGGTGTAACGCATTCTGGGAATGCGTTACACACCTTTGGTGCATTCAGAGAATGCGTTACACCCTTTAATGGCTTAAAAGGGGTGTAACGCATCACCGGAATGCGTTACAGGGCTTGTAACGCGTTCCTGTAATGCGTTACAGCCCGTCTGTTGATTTTAAAATTAATTTTGTGGGAGTTTCGTAACTCCGTTTTGGGCAAGCAATATACCGTTGGATTCATTTTTCCGAGACGGATCTAATGGAGTGATCAATTTTAGTTTATATAAAATTTTTGAACTGTTTATATTCCATGAAGTGTTTTAAAGCTGTTTTTGATCGTTTGAATTGCTTTTAAATGCTTCATGTGATACATAGAGATGTATATTGCTTAGACCAATGTGCTAGATGATGTAACATGCCTACCTTGATGTTTATTCATGTTGATATATGTGATATATGCTTATTTTATCATGCGATGATAGATTTAGGTGAACTTAAATGAACATAAGGCGTTTGTTAGACAACCTAGTATAGTGAAATTGTTTCATAACCTTAAAAACAATATTATGAATACAATCATGAGATTCTTGTGTTTGTGAAACACATAATTGAATATGAATTTTCGATATGAGAGAAAGAATGATTCTGTCAACAACAGATTTCTATCTATAAGAAAGGGTTATTAAGTGACGCCTCTTGACAATGCTCCACCCGATCTGGGAATCGTCTGATTATTGATTATTGATTTGAAATATTTAATTTAAAAGGAAGAATCTCTTTATAATATGATTATGATTGTAACGTAATATAATCCCTCTAAAATTAAATAATATCAAGTAGTAATTGGCCAATGACACAACGGGCTTGTGTCGGTCATAGCCTTCCAACATGATAGAAAGTAGTTCTTATTTTTGAATCATTGTCGTTTCGTGCCACAGCCGAGGGCTTTGATTTCGAAATAAGAAATACTTGTCTATTACATAGAGATGTGTACATTGAATAAGAATCTAAAGGTCGTTACGTGCCACAGCCGTGGGCCTTTGGGGACTGATTCATTTGTACGGAATGTTGGGTTTGACTTGACTTAGAATATTGAGTTTGTCGTGCCACAGCCGTGACTCAATTATTCAAGAGGCTAAAGTTTGATTAGGGAATAACATAAGATGTAATTGACAAGAGTTGTCTGCCTATTGAACATTACATGGCATTTTGTGCCACAGCCGGGGTTGTGTAATGGAATGTAGGATCCCTATTCCCACTAGCATTATGAATGCTTAATTTTTCACGTAGAGGGTTGAATAAATTAGATAAACTAGTGGGAGCCACTTATGAATAAAGACCCGATTCATATAGTGTTTTGAAATAAAATCGAATATTTGCTAAGTGTTGTTATGTGTTTATCATTTACAGAATTACAATATACATTATGTCTTTTGCACTATCACTCAGGAGCATATTGGATGCTCACAAATTGACTGGTCCTAATTATGCTGACTGGCTTCAAAACTTGAGAATTGTTCTCAGGATTGAGAAGTTGGAATACGTGATTGACTCACCTAAGCCTATTGAACCTGCTAGTGATGCACATAATGATGAACATGTTGTGTATCGTAAGTGGATAGATGATGCAAATGTTGCTCAATGCATCATGCTAGCTTCCATGAACATTGAGCTACAGAAGCAACATGAGCATATGGATGCTCACACTATCCTAATGCATCTACAAGAGTTGTATGATGTGGCGGGGAGGACATCTCGATATGAGATATCGAAGGAGCTGTTCGGTTGTAGGATGTCTGAGGGATCATCTGTGAATGACCATGTACTTAAGATGATCAATTTGATTGAACGTCTTGGACAACTTGGTTTTTGCCATGGATGGGGAGCTGAGCCAAGACTTGGTCTTGCAATCACTTCCGAGTTCGTTCTCGCAGTTTGTTGTGAACTTTCACATGAATAAGTTGGATGTCAGCCTGCCTGAACTCCACAACATGTTGAAGACTGCGGAATCGAATTTCCCCCCTAAGAAGAGTTCAGTTCTTCTAATTGGTGAAGGTTCCAATCCTAAGAAAAGGAAGAGGAACTCTTCTAAGAAGAAGAAAGTAGGTGAGAAAATGCCGGTTCCACCAAAAGCTGAAGACCCCAAGAGCAAAGTTGTTTGCTTTCACTGTAACAAGGTGGGGCACTGGAAGAGGAACTGCAAGGTTTACCTTGCAGAATTGAAGAAGAAGAAGGATAGTGAGACTACCGCTTCTGATTCAGGTATGTTCATGATAGAAGTGAATATGTCATTAAATCAAATTTCTACTTGGGTATTAGATACCGCCTGTGGTTCTCATATCTGCAATTTGTTGCAGGGACCAAGGAGAAGTAGAACTCTTGAGGAAGAGGAGGTGATTCTACTGATGGAAATAGAGTAAGAGTTGTTGCTGTAGATGTAGAATCGTTTCATTTAATAGGCCTACGGGCAAGACTATTGTTTAAAATAATTGTTATTTTGTTCCCTCGATTGTGAGGAATATAATTCCCATGTTAGACTTGGGTGGATTTTTCATTTATTATTGAGAATAATGAATGTTCTATTCTTAGAGATAATATTCTTTATGGACGTGGTACTTTAAATAATGGTATGTATGTATGTGACATAATTTATTTCAGATTGAACAAACTAATAAAAGAAAAGGGATGATGAAAATCTCACTTTATAGTGGCACTGCAGTCTCCATTTAGTGGACATGGAGAGAGGGCTGCAGATTTGCTAGGAATGGTACACATAGTTGTATGTGGACCAATGTCTACGCAGGCCATGGGTGGATTTTCATACTTCAATACTTTCATAGATGATAGATCTAGATTCGGATATGTGTTTGATGAAACACAAGTCTGAAGCCTTTGAAAAGTTCAAAGAGTATAAGTATGAAGTGGAGAAACAACCAAACATAGTATTATAACTCTTCGATCAGATCGAGGTGGTGAATACTTTAATGGAGTGTTTCTAGATTATCTAAAAGTAAATGGTATAGTCTCCCAGTGGACTCCTCCAGATTAGTATCTGAAAGGAGAAATCGAACTTTGTTAGACATAGTTCGGTCCATGATGAGCTATGCAAATCTTCCAGTATTCCTATGGGGTTATGCATTGGAAACCTCAGCATATTTACTGAATAAGGTGCCTTCCAAATCTATTCCTCAAACTCCGTATGAGATATGGAAAGAAAGGAAACCGAGTCTTAAACACGTTAAGATTTGGGGATGTCCAGCTTATGTCAAGTAAGTTGACCCACATAAGCTGGAATCTTGATCCGTAAAATGTAGTTTTGTGGGATATCCTAAAGAGATTTTAGGGTATCACTTTTACACCGATCATCGGGTGTTTGTCTCCAGACATGCTACCTTCTTGGAAAAGGAGTTTATCCTTGAAGGAAACAGTGGGAGCAAAATTGAACTTGATGAAGTTCAAGAAGCACAAACTACTACGGATCAAGTGGAAACACCTGTTCTGACTGAACAAACTTTTGTGGAATAGCCCATTCGTAGGTCAGAGAGAGTGTCTCGCCAACCTGAGAGGTAATATGGCCTTGTCATTGAGAATGACAATGAGTTGTCGATCATTGATGATGACGACCCTGTAACCTATAATGAGGCTATGAGTAGTGTTGACTCATAGAAATGGCATAGTGCCATAAAATCCAGAATGAAATCTATGTATACGGTATACAAAAGATAGATTATAGCAGATGGTCAGGTGGAGACCTTTAAGGCCAGGCTTGTGGCAAAAGGATTCAAACAAAGGCAATGGATTGACTTTGATGAAACCTTTTACCTGTAGCCCTGTTAAAATCAGTTCGGATTTTGCTTGCGAATGCTGCTTACTGCGACTTTAAAATCTGGCAGATGGCCAGATGGTTTTCTTTCCAAGGGAAATGAAAACCTAGTGTGTAAGATGCTGCGAACCATATGTGGTTTAAAGTAAGCTTCTCGAAAGATGGAACATTCGTTTTGATGAGACAATCAAAGAGTTTGATTTTATCAAAAACGCAGATGAACCATGCGTCTATAAAAGGGTTAGTGGGAGCGCGGTAACATTTCTTGTATTGTATTGAAATAGAGTTGACACACATAACAACATAGTAGATCCACTCACAAAGCTACTTTTTGAAAGTCACTTTGATCGTCATAAAGATGAGATGGGTATTAGATACCAGAGTGATTGGCTTTAGTACAAGTGGGAGATTGAAAGGAATATATCCTAAGTCCAATCAGGTATTAGGATTTAGGAATAACTATTTATGTAATCTGTTTTGATTTCATTGATATTAATAAAAGACTTGTTTTGTTTTTATTACGGGCTTTATCTATTTAAGTGTTTAAATAAGATATACCATAGTTTAGAGTAAAGCTTTTAATGGATTATGATGAGATCATAATAGTGAGACCTAAAAAGATGATAACTCTAAACTTAAATAGTTCCTGGTCATAGGATTACTAACTGATAATTAATAATCCACAGAGATCGGTACATACTATGCTTGCTTCATTATGAAGGATGTCTGTTCTCATAGACATTTGTGTGGTGACACTATAGCTAGTATGTAGGTGCTTATTATGGAATAAGTTCACTGAACATGACTCGCCCAGCTGAACAACTGATGGAGTTCACTCACGTGTCAGCAGTTGTTCACATAGTGATAGTTGTACAAGTATCCTTAGACTTGAGGTCATCATAGTCATCTTGTGTACACTGAACTATGCTTTGGTTTAGTTCTTAGTCTCCAGGGACAATTATTTGGCTCTTCTGGGTATAGGAATTTGTACACGAAGATAGTGTATGATCAATAAAGGATCTACCCCTTCCAGTGAAGGAAGCGAATGTTCAAGGCTGATCCACTTATGCTAGTTCAGGAATCTCTGGCCAGAGTGAATGAAATTAGAAAGGATTTTCTAATTTGCATAGAACTACGCATAGTAAATGGTAAGCAAGTGATTGAATTAGATAGGCTTGACACGAGATCCATGCCTTGTATTTAATCGGAACATTGTAGGGTAGAAGGAGTTTATTGTACGGTAACTATTCACTGACAGGTTCTTGGTATTCTAAGCAGTGAATTCATATTATCCGGATAGTCGCGATATGTTGAGAAACATCACTCACGATGTAGAATAAATGTGATTAATTAATTAATCATATTTAATAAATTAGAGAATTTATATAAATAATGATAAAATAGTTTTATTATTATTTATTTCTACTACCGGCTTAATATTGAACCTACAGGGTCACACCATAAAAAGAGAATGATTTAATGTGGAGGAATTAATTAATAATGGCTAATAATTATTTATTTATGAAATAAATAATTAATTGGCAAATTTAATAATTGATTAAATGAGATTTAATTGATTATAAATTAATTAAGAAAAGTTCTTAATATTATTAATTAAAGGATTTAATTTTTGAAAATTAAATCAAGAGAGAGAATTATTTCTAAAGTGTTTAGAAAAAGGATTAATGATTAAAAGGTGTTTTAATTATTAATGAGAATAATAAATGGGATAATAATAATAATATTTATGGGAAAATTTCAGCTGAAAATTTTGCCTATAAATACACTATTATAGACCCTAATTTTATTCTAACCCACATCAAACCCGAAAACCCAAAAAGTTTGGAAAACCCAATTCTTCCCACCTCCTTCCTCCTTAACATCGTTTTCTTGGTGGATACCGGTGGAGTGCTTCACACTTGAGGAGCAACTGCTAAGGATCTCTGATCGTTGTCTCCGAATTATTTTAAAAGGTTAGATTCGATCCCTCGAATTTTTATTCACGATTTATATGCTTTTATTTGGATTTTGTATGTGTAAAAGTGTTTTACCATGCCCCGACTGCGTTTAAAATCCAACACTTCTTAGTCTTAACCTTAGCACCCTCACCATTTTTAGAGTTAACTATGGGGTCTGGTTTCTTAAGTGTGACAGGTTTCTTACTATCCACCTTATTACCTGGGTCAGCTATGGATTTGACTTTACTAGCTGGAGCCTTAGGAGTCTTAGGGGATTCCTCTTCCTTCTCTCTATCTTCAGCAATTAATTCCTCATTGATTAGCAAACTTACTTCATCCAAAGGTTCTGAAACAGACTCAGTGAATAACGGAGATACAACATCCTTAATAATATATGGAAACTTTTCTGAGACAAACATGTTTATCTCAGATGTACCACTATGTTTCTTACTGTTCAGCTTAGAATAGTCAAGTCCTATTGAAGTCTTAGATTTAAATCTTTGACTATTTATTATCTCCTTCTGAGTTAAAGCTGCATTCTTAAACGCCTATAACTTCTTTTCTAAGTCAGCAATTTGGGTTCTAAGAATGGCTTTTATGTCTGTATTGCATTTAACCTTATTCTCTAAATATTCATTCTTTTGCTTAAGGTCTTCTAGTCCAACTATAAGCAATTATAGTTCTTCATTCCTAGAGGTTAAACTCTCAGATTTAAGAACTAACTAATCATTTTCTAGTTTATATGCAAGCATGCTTGTATGAACATTATACAATTCTAAAGTAAGTTCATGCATAATAGATTTGTATTCAGACACAGTCATATCTATAGTGGTAATTTCAGGAACCTGAGATGATTGTGATGATTCCTCTGCAGAGTCTGCCATAAGAGCCATATTCACTTACTCTTCCTCTTCATCCGAATCAGTATCATCCCATCTTTTTCCTTCGCAATGTATAATCTTCCCTTTTCCTTCACCACATAAGCATTCAGCTTCTATTTCAGCTTCTCATTCTTCCTTTTCAAATCTTCATAAGTTTCCTTCTTTTCATATGAGTCATTTGATTTTGCTGCCTTGGGCTTTTTTACAATCAGATGCAAAGTGCCCTAACTTATTACAGTTGTAGCATCTAGTTTTTCTCTTGTCTATCCAACTTGACTTGTAGCCTCCTCTAAAGCTTGACCCTGATGAGTAGCTTCTTTTCTGAAATCTTTCTGATGAACCCCTTGGTTTATAGTTGGGCTTTCTGAATCTAACATGACTAAATTTTGCAACTATAGATTTGTCCTCCAACTGTTCAAGTTCTTCCTGAGTGTAAAACTCATTTTCATCCTCTAGATCATCATGAGCAATTTCAGCTAAGACAATTTCTTTAATTGTTGAGGAGGGTGCAACCTCACTTTCTTGGATTTCAGGTTCACGAACTACAAGTGCAATGATTTTTGCAAGTGCCGTACTCTTACAGTCAATAGAACCAGGTCTATAGATAATAGCTCCCTGCTCTTGCTCCAGCTCATGTGTTCTTAGCTTTCCATAGATCACATCCAGGGACATAGTAATAAAATCTAACTTTCTGTTAGACTCTCGTATAGGATAAACTTTACCTTGCAGCTTTAATTCACTTAACAGTCTTGTATATCTCTCAAAGAGTGAAGACAGTGCTTCTCCGGGTTGAAGTTTGAATGCCTCATACTGAGTCGTCAGAATATCCATCCTATTTTCTTTGACTTCTTATGTACCTTCTATTAAAAGCTCAATGGTATCCCACATATCTTTTACACTATTACATCCTAGAAGTTGATGACTCATATCTTTATCGGTCGATTCCATAATTATGAGTTGAAGGCTTGTGTCCAGATTTATGAACTCCTTGTCAGTTTCCGTATATTTAGACGGATCCCTGGGAGTGGATGAGGAAGGAATTCTCACACCAGTTGTGGTTGTGGATTCAACAACTACTTCCATCAGAACATAAGGGCCATTCAGTAATATTCCAATGTAAAGTGAATTTGAAGCTTTCTTAAACAACATCATCTTTTTCTTCCATAAGTTGTAATTATCTCTATCGAATGGGGGGGACCTTTATACTTCCAATTCTTTGGTTGTTCATCATCTTAGCGGAATTAAATTATTTAAAGTTCAAAAATTTTAAGAAATGAAAATTTTTGAAAATTAAAAAATTCAAGAAATTTACAAGAACTTGTTTCTTTCTCCGGATCTTGATTTGTATGTCAATCAACAAGCTCTGATACCAATTGTTAGTCCCAAAGTATCGTAGAAGGGGGGTTGAATACGATACCTACAATCTTTTCGATTCGTTTACAAGTTCTTCGTAAAAGTACGGAATCAAATAAGACACAAAACAATTCGAGGAATATATTTTTTTATTAATATAATCCTTGAGGCTGCTACAATCTAATCAATAAATTGATTAGCTAAAATAAATTTAGCAACATAACAATATGTGTACAAACTTAATAAATGAGGGGCTTTAATGGAGCTCTCGTAAAAATAATTGTGTTGGTGGAGAAGATGACTCATAATGAATTACATTCATTCAGCTTCTATTGTAGACTTTCAAATTTAATGGACAGGTGGCAGTCTTGTGTCCACTCAATCCTATTTAATTTTCTGCAATAATGTCAATGAATATACAACTCTTCTATGGCGACCTGGGCAAGCTTCTATAGTGACCAGTGTCTCTGTAGAGCTCTATGGCGACTGCATATGTTCTATGGCGACCTAGGGATCTTATATGGTGACCAAGGGAACTTCTATAGCGACCAAGTGAATTCTATAGCGACCAAGTGATTCACTTGAAGTTCTGTGGATCAGATAAGGCTCTATGGCGACCAGGTAGTTACAGAGGTTTCTTTTGTGGCGACTAGAGTCTATGGAGACCACTGGTGCCTTAGAGACTCTCTATGGCGACCACTGTGGTGCCTTAGAGAAATTCTCTATGGCGACCAGTTCTGTGGTGACCATAGTCTTTGTACAATTCTATGGCGAGCAGTGAGAGGACTGTCATGACTTAGAATATTCTTGCTTTTGTCAAACCATTCTTCACTGTATCAACATTTCCTTCTGTAACTGAATCAAAATTCTTTCTTTAATACTGATGTTTGGTGCACTGGCTGGTTCACAAACAACTAGCATTTAGAGAATCCTAATTCAATTTGTCTTGTGTTTCTGTGCTGATACAGATTGATGTTTATCCATTGCTTCTTTCACTGAACCCTTGATCTGTAACACTTGAAATCAATTCATATAACTGATGCTTAAAGTCCCTTGTTGTCTTATTCTTCATGGCTGCTTGAACATGACAATGAACTTCTTCCCATGATCAGTTAGAGGACTTAAAGAGTCAATTGTATCATTTGGTTCTTCGTGTTAATCCTTTCTTTGTTACGACCGGTATTTCTAAATCCTATATATATAATTGTGTGTTTATAATTGAGATTTAAATTATATGGAATTATAAATGTGGGTGATTATTGTGTTGAGTGCCTTTAAATTAAGTGTTTAATGTATTAGTATATATATAAATTTTTTGAAAGGAGAATCTTATTATTCAGTATTTTTAAATGATAATCAAAAGTACATTTTATATGAAAAATTGATTTTAAAAATCTTTTAACAATAAATTTTAAAATCTTATATCATTAAATTTCTAAAATCATAAGCTATTTTATGATATATATTTTGTGATTTATGGAAGTGCATTTATATTTATATAAATTGTTTTACATAAATTAGTTGAACTTTAATTTGCAATTTACTTAGTTGCCCATGCATGCATTTTGATCCCAATACAAGTTAAGGGCAAACTTGGAAATTCCAACCCCACTAACTACTACTTTACTAGCCAAATTACTACCTTATCCTTGCATGCAAAATAACACAAGCTTGCTTGAGGGTTACTCTTGTCAATTCTCACTTCTACTCACTTTCTAATCAAATAAAAACCATAAAAATCAAGTACAAGTTGACATAATCACACTCACTTCACTCCACTCCACCCTTACCTCTCTTCTCCCTCACCCTTTCTCGGCCCTCTCTCTCTCAGCCTTCACTCTCGGCCGAAGCCCCCTCCCCCCTCTTTTGCTTCATTTTTTCATTTAAACACCCATATTCCATTTAAGTAATCTTACTCCCCATATCTTGTTCTTTAATAATCGGAAGAGTTTAGGGTGAAAAGTCTATGTTTTTAGTCTTGCATGGTAGTGTTTTGTTAAACTCAAAGTGAACACCCTTGATTCTTATGAATTTAATGCTTTCACCATGAGGTATATGATCATAGGGTTAAGAGCGGCTATACATGAGTGTGTCACACTCATGCAAATGTTTTTAACCCTAATCCATTCGGCCATGACTTGTTAGGAGCCGAATGGATGGTGTTTTTGTTGACTTGTTAATTTTTGTGTCTTTATTTGATAATAGCTTGGTTTTGGAAATAAAAACTTGATAAAAATCATTGCATGCTAAGTGATCCTATAGTTATGGTTAATGCTAGGCTTGCATGTTGATGCTATGATGAAATTTACATGGAAACCATATTGTTTTTGGCTTGTAAGTTCGAAAGCATGCATGCATAGGTCCTACTCATGATTTTCGAAAGTTCTTGATCATTTGGATTGATTTTTTGTTAATAATAACTAATTTCAGTTGAGTTAAGATATTAATTATGATTTGTGCTCCTTGTTATGTGATTTTAATTTGTATATATATGAAGGATTTAAGTTGTTATTTTCAAAGTATGATGACTTGTAAATACTTTATTATGTTAACTCTTGTTTTGCTATATTGCACCTTAGGTAAAGATGACCTCCACTAAGACAATATTGTGTATGGGAGTGTTAGTTCAGTAGGTTTCCTTGGTTGCGGATTAGTTTGGGTTTTGGTTGATGTTTGGTTTGGTTTGTCAAGTGGGAAACATGGGGGAAAGGGGTACAATAGATTCTGCAGATTTTCAGTTTGGTATCATGAGGTTTAGAGTGAGATTTGACCATGTCATTGTAATGCACTTCGAGGCCCAAGTCACTAGAAGCTAGTAAAAAGGGGTATACTTTAGATTTTAGGTGTTTGTTAGAGGTTTGTAGGTTGTTTGGTTAGGTGCACGAGTGAAAATACCAAATCTGTCCAGCAGGGGACAGTTTTGCTATAACTTAGAAATGAGGAGTTTTGACCATGATGGGTAGGCCCTCACTAGGACTTGGTTGGACTTAGTTACAGTGAGTGTTAGAGGTGTTTTTTCATCCATAGTTAATAGGAATTGAGTTAGAATCATGTGTCACAAGTTAGGGCAAAACAAAACACTTTTTGTCTAGAAAATAGGGGAACCATGGACTTTAAGCTTATGCCTAGGGAGGCCCAAGCTAGGCCCTTGAGCCACACCGAGTTTGGGAGTTGCCTTATGATCAGAAGAGTCTAGTGTAAAAGTTTAGGAGGTAAACTTGAAGTGTAAGGGTGTTAATTGTACTCAAAAATCCATTGGTGTCATCCTGAAATCAATATAATGAGCACATTCACTTCACATTTAGTTTTAGAGCACTTACGAGCGAGGCCTAGATTGATTACCATAGTTGTACGATACTATAAGGTCAGTAGAGTGTAAGGCCTAAGTCAAGGTCAATAAGAACTTGATGGTTTAGAAAAGGCACTTCGAGTTATGAGGTCAATATTAAGAGTTTTGGCTAGTTTAACTTAACTAAGTGACTTGAGTAAGTGGAGTAAGATCATCCAAGCTTAGTGATGCAATATAGTGTGTTGATATATTATTATGTATTTAAATGTGTTATGTGAGCATATGTGGCTATGTAAACTATTATGCTTATAAGATAATTGCAAGCATATATGTGTATATAGGCCTAAGTGCCAAAGTGGTTTATAATTAGGTTGAGTTGGTGATAAAATATTATAATGGGGTTATTATTATAATGTGTAGCTCACGAGACGAGGGTAAACTTTCCATTAAGGTCGAGTAAAGCTCCCAATTGCTCCCACCTGCCAGTCAAGTCAAGCCTTTCTCAAGGCAAAGGCAAGTGTTTCAACCTACCTTTTTGTTTACACTGCAAGTGTGTGTTAGCCCAGCTTTTATATATGATACGAGTATCTTAATTCACCTTGTTATAAATGTATACATGATCCAAGTGGTTTCAAATCTATCTTTCGTATTATATGCAAATGCCATGAACCCTCATGTATCTATTGCAAGTAGTTTAACTTTGCGTGGAGATTGCCATGCAAGTAATTCAAAAGTCATACCATGCTAGTATACCAAAGTAATTTTGATGTTGAACCCTGTATAAGTCATACTTAGTAACCTTATCTTGACACCTAAAAGTCAGTTATTTCTCAAAGATTATTCATATATGCTTGATAACTCTATTCTTATTTTTAAACCATGATACCCTGTTATGCTTTGAACTGATGCTCACCTTCTTTATATTTTAAATACCTATATTTTATCTGGAACCACTACATTGAACCTAGTTTGACTTAGTTCCTTTATACCATTCAATAACCCTGTTAAACCCCATTACCCAATCCCTTTTGAATAGAAACTTTGCAATTTCCTTTGATAAGGTAGCAGTCTAGTTGATCACGGCCTTAAAATTTATTGAACTTATTCCGCATGCTTCGAAATTGATCTAGAACCCTAGATAAAGATGATCACTGTTTAAGAAATTAACCGTCACTTGGCATCAGTTTTTAAAATGAAAAGTTAAAAGTGGATTTTTCAGTCTCAAAGGGGGGCGAATGTTTTCTTGAAATAGTGGATCTGGACTGAGACACAACTTCTTTCCGCTCTTAACTTATAGGCTTAAAAGTTTCCTAGGGATCCCATTAATGTTCCAGAACCCAGCGAGGTTCGGGATTACTTCATGGCTGATCACCGGCTGTAATCCGTAGCGTCATAAAATGGTTTTTGATAAAGAAATGGTTTTGAATTATTTTATTACAAGAAAAAGATGCCATCACCCTGAAAGTTTATCTCTTGATACTATATTGTTGAATCTTTCATTTCCATTATTATTCTTTTATTCTTGTTTATGTATATTATAGCACTTGTTGAGCATTTGGCTCACTACTTGCTTTACCCTGATATTACAGCTAGCAGATATGGTTAGATTCAAGTAGACAGCGCGTAAGACTTGTGATGCCGATTCATATGTTTGAGCTCAGGTAGATTAGTGTTCATTTTGTGTGAGGACTCGAAATTAAAATCACTTTGTAATAGTTAATAGTGTTGGGTTTTTCCAAACCCTAAACTGTAAGATCTTGTATTCAGATATATTTATTTCCTTTTGTTAACTATTGTAATAATATGTATAGTGTCTTTTGTTAAATTTGGGGCGTGACGGGTTTTGGTGTCAGAGCTACGGTTTAGAGTCCCTGGACAGCCCAAATAGGTTATATATGTATATAGGTTTATAGAATATTATACGAGAGTGTAGGTATAGTGATAGGGATAAATAAATTATGCTTGTATAATTAAATACTGCATTAATTGTACAAGCTGTGGGCTGCTAGGCCCAATAAAAAGATATATGATACTCAGACCAGAAAGGTTAAGCCTGATGGACCAGATCAGGCCTGATGGAATAAAAAAGGCCCAAAAGCCCTGATTATTAATTAATTTCATAATTAATTAATAAGGGACAAATCAGATGTTGAAAAGAGTCCCGATAAGGATATAAATCCTTGGAGATTAGTCTCAAGGGGACCTAAAAGGATAAGGAATCAGTTTCCTACTATCTAGGACTCCAAAGTCCATTCTAATTATGAGACTTGCCCACCAAGTCTCCTATACCAAGTCCAATTCAAGGACTCCCAACATCTATATAAGGGGTCTCACCCCCACCAATCAGAACTACGTTTTTTGGCTTGATTCTCTAATTCACAGAGATACGTAGGCATCTCGTAAAGGCAGATTGAGTCACGAAACACGAGAGCAGCCATTAAAGGCCTTGAGCTCCCAAATCTTAGTATTAAATACAGCAAGTAATAACCTTAGTTTTTTATCCATAACATTTGGCGCCGTCTGTGGGAAAACGCAACAACAACCATGGCGAGAACACGGAGAACAATTGGAGCTCTAGAGGAAGGAACACCATCAGAGACAACCCAGGTGATTTCATCAACCGTGGAGGTTCCTCCCCATTCAACTTATGCATCTACTCAGGGGGAAGCCCAGACAGGGGCAACTCAACCTTAACCACAAGGGACAACTCCCCCGACTATTCAAGGTACGAATCCTCAAGTTCAACAAGTACATATACCTATGAATTCTCGACCCGTCGGGTATGAATATTCAACTGTTGTTACTACTAACCCCCCTTATGGGATGCCCCTTCGCCCTGAGGTTGGAGGAAGCGGATATGCTGGGCGAGGCGAAGCACGAGGGCAGTCACCCCCCTATATACGAGGTTTGGGTCCTATTCCTGAGGATCGGGAATTTTCTGGTCCTTATACTGAGAGAGACTCCGAATCTTCGGATGATGAAGTGGCCCCGAGAAGGAGGCGTCCTGGAAAAGAGCCAATGGCCGATGGAAGGCAACGCCCCCAAAGCACCCCAGGGGCGAATCCCCAAGAAGTGCAGGAAAGGATCAGGGCTCATGAGGCTGAAATCCAAAGGCTGAGGCGTGATTTGGAGGCTCACCAGGCCACCAGACCCCAGATACCTCCTAGGGGGAGAAATCCTCCTCCTGTCATAGACCTGGATGGTCCGGTAAGAAGAAGGGCTGTTGTCCCAAGAACTGATCCAAGCAATCTCCTTCCCCTTGGAGATCCTGATGATCCAACTCCACCCTTCACAGAAGAGATAATGAATGCCCATATCTCAAGGAAATTCAAGATGCCCACTATCAAAGCCTATGATGGCACGGGAGACCCCGCTAATCATGTTAGGACATTCTCTAATGCACTGCTGCTGCAACCCGTGAATGATGCTATAAAGTGTCGGGCCTTCCCTCAAACCCTGTCGGGTATGGCTCAAAGATGGTACAGTCGCCTGCCCCCAAATTCTATTGGATCGTTCAGAGAATTAAGTCAGGCTTTTATTAAGCAATTCATCAGTGGAAGAGTCCATGAGAAAAGTTCAGCATCCCTTATGAGTCTTGTGCAGGGAGCTAAGGAATCCTTGAGAGATTACCTGAATCGTTTTACAAAGGAGGCTTTAAAAGTCCCAGACCTTGATGATAAGGTAGCCATGATAGCACTACAACAAGGAACCAGGGATGAGTTTTTCAAGATGTCCTTGGCCAAACGTCCCCCTGAAAACATGTTGCAACTCCAAGAGAGAGCAGGGAAGTATATCAAGGTTGAAGAAAGCATGAGGAAGACCATAGTAAGTAATGAGCCCACTGGAGGCAAGAAGCGAAAAACTGATTTGGAATATATTGCAAAGGACAAATATCCTAGAAACAAGCAAAACCCTGATTCAACCCCCAAGAAGGGAGGACCTGGGCAAAAGTTCACTGAATACGCTAAGCTTAATGCTCCTAGAAGTCAGATTTTGATGGAGATTGAGAAAGACAGAGATGTTCGCTGGCCTAAGCCCTTGAAGGCTGATCCCGCCAAGCTAGATAAGAGCAAGGATTGCAGGTTTCACAAAGATGTTGGCCATGACACCGATGAGTGTAGGCAATTGAAAGATGAAATTGAGTTCCTCATTCGAAAAGGAAGATTGAACAAATACACTGGAGAAGGAGGGGATAGGAATAATAATGGAAGGAAGAACTTTGAGGATCGTAGGAGGGACCAAGACGATCAGGGGCGAAACCCCCAGCCTAGAGGACCAGTTATAAACACCATTTATGGAGGGTCGAGACCTCGAGGGCCTGTGATATATACAATTTTTGGAGGTCCAACTGCTGCTGGATTGTCCAAAAATTCCAGAAAGGCATATACTAGAGAGGTTATGCATATTGTTGGAGAAGCCCCGAAGAGGGCCAGGACAGAAGTAACATTGGCTTTTGATGATTCCGACCTAGAGGGTGTGAAGTTTCCCCATGACGACCCGCTGGTCATAACACCAATAATAGGAAATAGCCCGGTTAAGAGGGTCCTTGTGGATAATGGTGCTTCTGTGGATATCTTGCTCCACGACACCTTTCTAAGGATGGGGTATAACGACTCCCATTTAACACCAACCGACATGCCGATATATGGATTTGCTGGAGTAGAATGTCCTGTGGAAGGGATAATCAAATTGCCAACCACCATAGGTACGGAGCCAAGGCAAGCAACGCAGATGCTGGATTTCGTGGTGGTAAAGGCTAGTTCAACTTATAATGCTATCATGGGGAGAACAGGGATACATGCCTTCAAGGCTGTCCCCTCTTCCTACCATTCAGTCATGAAGTTTCCCACCCGAAACGGAATTGGAGAAGAGAGAGGAGATCAAAAAATGGCTAGAAGCTGTTATGTGGCCTCTTTGAGGGCAGATGGAGTCGGGGGGCAGGTTCTTCCTATTGAAGATATGGATGTTCGAGAAAATGATGAGAATAGAGGAAGGCCAGTAGAAGAATTGGTTTCGGTTCCTTTAGACCCCGAGAATCCTGAGAGGACGACTTTCATTGGAGCCATATTAGAGGAGCCCCTTAGAGGGAAGTTAGTGAAATTTTTGCAAGAAAATAGTGATGTGTTTGCATGGTCAGCAGCTGATATGCCAGGCATAGACCCGGAGTTAATTACTCACAAGCTAAACGTAGATCCAAGCCGGAAGACAGTGAAACAAAAGAAAAGAAATTTTGCCCCGGAAAGACAAGAGGCTATAAAGCAGGAAGTGGAAAAGCTCTTAGAGGCTGGTTTCATTGAGGAGATTCAATTTCCGGAGTGGTTAGCAAACCCTGTAATGGTGAAGAAGGCTAATGGAAAGTGGAGGATGTGTATAGACTTCACCGATCTGAATGATGCATGCCCCAAAGACTATTTTCCGCTGCCTAGAATTGATACTTTGATTGATGCCACCGCTGGACATGAGATGCTGAGTTTCATGGATGGGTTTAGCGGATACAACTAGATCAAAATACATAAGGATGACATTCCAAAGGTATCATTTATCACTGACTTTGGTGTTTATTGTTATCTTGTTATGGCGTTTGGTCTCAAGAATGCAGGAGCCACCTATCAAAGGTTGGTGAATAGAATTTTTAAGGATCTTATTGGTAAGACTATGGAAGTCTATGTTGATGACATGTTAGTCAAGAGTCTAGTAAAGACTGATCATATAGCCCATTTAAGGGAAGCTTTTGAGGTCCCGAGGTACCACAAGATGATGTTAAATCCGACGAAGTGTGCTTTCGGAGTAGGATCTGGAAAATTCTTGGGACTGATGGTCTCAAAGAGGGGAATTGAGGCTAACCCGGATAAGATAAAGGCGATCCTGGACATGGAACCACCAAAAACTGTTAAGGATGTTCAGAAGCTTACAGGAAGGGTTGCTGCGCTAGGACGATTCATCTCCAAGTCGGGGGAAAAGTGTTTGTCATTCTTCAAATCGCTAAAGAGCATCAAAGACTTTGTATGGAATGAGGAAAACCAGAAGGCATTTGAAGAGTTAAAGAAGTATATGGCCCAGGCCCCGTTGTTGGCCAAGCCAGTTCTGAGTGAAATTTTATTCTTGTACTTGGCTGTTTCAGAGAGCGCCTTGAGCGCGGTTTTGGTTAAGGAAGAACTGAAAGTCCAGAAACCCGTATACTATGTCAGCAAAATTTTGCATGGTGCTGAGTTGAATTATTCAACTATAGAGAAATTCACTTTAGCCTTGGTAATGGCTTCAAGAAAGCTGCGTCCTTATTTTCAAGCTCACCAGATTGAAGTGCTAACAAATCAGCCACTGAGAAATATCATTCACAGTCCCAAGGCAAGTGGGAGACTGATTAAGTGGGCAATAGAGTTGGGAGAGTTTGATCTCAAGTATAAGCCACGTACGGCTATAAAAGCCCAGGCACTAGCTGACTTCGTGGTGGAATGTACCATACCCAACCAAGAAGTCGGGGGGCAGGAAGATACCATACCTCAAGACAAGGGAGTCGACAATGGGGACAGGAAGAAGAATGACAAGGAGAAAGAATATTGGGTTCTCTATTTTGATGGAGCATCAAAAACAAATTCCAGTGGAGCAGGGTTGGTTTTGCAAAGCCCTGATGGGTTCTTAATTGAGTATGCGATGAAGCTAGATTTTCCAACCACAAATAATGAGGCAGAGTATGAAGCCCTGATAGCTGGCCTTGGTCTAGCTGGGACACTTAGAGTCAAAAACTTAAAGGTCCGTGGAGACTCGAAGCTGATCATATCCCAGGTAAAGGGAGAATTTGAGGCAAGGGATGATACGATGGTTAAGTATGTCCGCCTAGTAAGGGCTGTGATGACCCAATTTAATGAGTGCCATGTTGAACACATTCCAAGGGAAGAAAATGTTAAGGCAGATGCGCTATCAAAGTTCGCTTCGTCTGAGATTGAAGAAAGTTCAGGAAGTGTGTACTTCCGTGTTTTGAAGACACGAAGCATAGATGTTAAGCTGCTGGCTCCCATAGGCTTGGGGACGTCATGGATTGATCCCATCAAGGCTCACATTCAGACCGGTTGGTTGCCAAGTGATGCAACTGAAGCACGGAAGTTAACTGTTCGGGCACTAAGGTACTCTTTGATAGATGGGATTCTTTACAAAAGATCTTTCGTGGTTCCCTACTTGAGGTGTCTCAGGCCCGATGAGGCACGCTTGACTCTTGAAGAAGTGCATGAAGGTATTTGTGGACAACACTTGGGGGGCAGGGCCTTGGCTCATAAGATAACTCGTTTAGGCTTCTATTGGCCATAAATGATGGCTGATGCCAAAGAATATGTGAAGAAGTGTGATCGCTGTCAGAAGCATGCACCAGTTGTTAGACAACCCCCCGAGATGCTGACCTCTATCAACTCGCCTATTCCCTTTGCCATGTGGGGGATGGATATTCTAGGGCCTTTTCCTATGGCCGCGGCATAAAGGAAATTTCTGATTGTAGCCATTGATTATTTCACCAAGTGGATCGAAGCCAAACCCTTGGCCAAAATCACAACTAAGCAGGTTGCACAATTCCTGTGGGAAAACATTATGTGCCGATATGGAATTCTCCGTATCCTCGTCACTGACAATGGAACACAATTCAACAATGAGGAATTCAAGAAGTATTGTGAAGAAAATGAAATTGAGTTACAATTCACCTCTGTGGCTCACCCGCAAGCCAATGGGCAAGCAGAGGTAGCAAATCGGATAATCCTGGATGGACTAAAAAAGAGGATCGAGAAGTCAAGAAATAATTGGGTGGATGAGATACTTCCAATATTATGGGCCTATAGGACTACCTGTAGAGTCACGACAGGAGCAACTCCTTTCATGTTGGCATATGGGGCAGAAGCAGTAGTTCCCGTGGAGATATCGCATTCCTCTCCAAGGATTCAGACTTTCAATGCTGTAGAAAATGAGGAAGGGCAGAGGTTAGCCCTGGATCTAATTGATGAAGTGCGAGATGAGGCACATGCAAAGATAGTAGAATATCAGAAAAAGGCTTCATTCTATTACAACCTAAGGGTTAAAGAGAGATTTTTTAAACAAGGAGATCTAGTCTTGAGAAAAATAGAGGCTTCTGGTGTTGGACAGAAAGGAAAGCTTGCCCCGAATTGGGAAGGGCCGTACAGAGTCAAGACCGTTCAGGGTAGAGGAACCTACAAGCTGGAAACTATGGAAGGTTTTGAAGTCCCGAGGACCTGGCACGCACAAAACCTGAAGGTTTACTACGTGTAAGATAGGTGAAGTATGATTCTCACTTGTCATTGACAAGTAGGTTTAAAAGCACCATGAAGCTTTGCTTGCGTAGGATTTTATATTCCAGTAGAATTTACATTGTCTAGTTATTGTTGATTAGGGTCGAACCCATGTTGTGTAAGGTTTTGGAAAACCAGACTTCATATTAAAGAGTTTGAAATTATTTCTATCTAAGGATGTTTAAAGTTCAAATGCGTATTAAGATTGTAAAGTTAAAACAGAAAGAAGAAAAGCAACATATGAAATATAACCCCGAAGGGTGACAAGTTTAGATATGAATGAAGTTCAAATAGAAGATATACAAAAAGTTAGGCCTTGGAAGGCTGAGATTCCTCAGAACCACTATCTGAAGTCTCCTCGGAAGTCTCGGTCGTTCCTTCGGACGTCTCGGTTGTCCCCTCCGAAGTCCCTGTAGAAGTTCCCTCTGCAGGAGATGCTGGCTGTTGAGGCGTTGCTTTTGGAGGCTCTTCCACCCTGGCCTTCTTAGCGACAGGCTCAAACTCCTCTTCGGAAGAATCTTCCTCCTCTCCGTCCTTGATCATAACAGCAAGCTTCTCAGTAACCCCTCCAAGCTCTGGAACCCGCACAGGGCAAGGAAAGGGAGATTGCTCAAGGACCTCGGGAAACTCATCCTGGATGGCCTCCACAGCAGCATCCCAGCCCTCTTTATAGCTAACTGGGTGAAGAAGGGCATCATGCTCCACCATCAAGTCCTTGAATTCTTGGGTGTCCATCCAGCCATCAAAGGCTTTGTCCTTCTGCGCCTTCAGAATGACATTTTCGGCCCGGGCCATCTCTAGGTCAGAAGTGGAAGAGGCCAGTTGAGCTTCAAGGGCCTCTATTTTTTGGTTGGCCTCTTCCAACTTCTTGTTGGCATCTTCCAGGCCAACCTTCCAAGCTTTAGCTTGGTGGATTGCCCCCTGGAAATGGGCGTTAGCCTGCAAGAGAAACAGTGAAAGTTCAGAAAAGAAACGTGGAAAAATAAGTAAGAAGAGCATAAGTAAAGGACGTACCGTCGCCAGAGCCTGGGCTCCAAATAGCTCATTCCCCTCTAAGTCCTGTTGAAGGACAAAATCTTGATAGTCCACCGGGGAGATGGAATGCTTAGACCATTCCTTGGACAGCGCCGTGCTACCCACGATAGAGTCCTTGCCCCGGATCCCCCAGGAAGGTTGAAAATAGGCCCCTGGCCTCTGCTTGGTGCGCAAAACTTGGTTGGGGCCTTCCTCGCTTGGCTCCATTGCCTGAAGGAGGAACTCAGGGAAGCGATCACCAAGTCGAGGGTCTTTAAAGACCTTCCCAGCCCTCTTCATCCTGGTTGTCTCCAGGTCCTTCGGCTTGGTAGCCTCCTCAATCTTCTCAGCCACTGCAACAAACAAAGTCAGTTGAAAATCAATAAAATAAAAGTGCAGGAAATAAAGGAGATAAGAAAGGGAACTTACTTTTCTTATTAACGGGCGAAAGGCCGCGTTCTACCAGGACGGTCTCCCGGATAAGGTCCCAACAATGGGAAGTGTCGTTGTCTTGCGTAAGGAGGTTGAAACCTCTAGCCTCCTCCTCAGACAAAGTTATGTCATTCGGGCTCCCATCCACGGCCAGCCCAAAGGATGATCGAAACAGGGAGCCCCAATCTCCACCTTCCCAAATAACAAACAAAAAATCTTTCTTCCACCCCAAGTTGTTGTCAGGGATGGACTTCCCATTCATGATATGGGGGATAGTGGGGCGCTGGTTGATAGAAACCCAACCCGGACTTTTATCAGGGCTATTTTTGAACTGAAAAATCTTCCTGAAGATAGCAACAGATGTGGGGACGTTGTGCTTGGCGCATTGCGACAGATAGCACAGAATCAACCTCCAGGAATTAGGGGGAAGTTGGCAAGGGCTGATGCCCACATCAGCCAGTAGTAAAGGAATGAATGGATGAAAAGGGAGTCTAATACCTGCCCTTAGAGTATCCCTATAGACGCATAGCGCGTCCTTCTTCCACTGACAGGCCCTGTCGGCCGGACCCGCAAGAACCAGCTTAAAAGGCTCCTTGATTTTGAAGCAGCTGCTCAACTTTTCCAGCTCCTTGGGATCCCGTAAAGCACTGATATGATCGTGCGCGTCCAGATGCGCATCAGACGGATACTCGTCCCCTCGAGTGTTGATCATGTCGATTAAGGAAGTATACCTCGATCGAATAGGAAAATCGTTGGACTTTCTAGCCACGTTCATCTTGGCCAAACGGGTCATTCTTTTGTCAGCCATCTGAAAAAAAGTAAGGGGCACGTAAATAGGCTATCTTAAAGTGGCACACAATGGAAAAATAGACACGAAAAGCAAAGGGAGGAATCTTACCTGAAGAAGCGCTCCTGAAAAAGGCTTTGAGCTCCGACTTGCTGTTATTCCTCTGAGAATCTTAGCAGGAAGATGAAGAAGAAAACTAAGAAATAAGAAAGTGAGGAGTAATAGCCTTTCCTCATTCCTTTATATAAGAGGAAAAGGAAGTTGAAGGGACGAAAATCCCATTGAGGACAAAAGCCCATAGGAAAAAGCCCAGGAAAAAGAATATTCCAGAATATTCCTAGGAATTCTAGAGCATTCTAAACAGGGTGTATTAAGCCCAGATCAATAAAAGAGGCCCAATAAGATTTTGAAAAGGCCCAATAAAAGAGGCCCAATAAGATTTGGAAAAGCCCAATAATAGAGGCTCAGTAAAATTTAATAAGGCCCAACAAAAAAGGCTAGGCCCAAATCCAATTAGGATTTGGAAAATACAATACCCTAAATTAAAGCTAAATAAAGAAGGCTAGTGGAAGACCAGGAACCGGGTCGAAATCCAGGTCGTGAATCCTGCCCGAAATCTTTCGAGCAGACACCCGAAAATAACGGGTAAAAAAGACCAGAATCCAGGTCGAATTCCAGGTCGTGAATCCTGCCCGAAATCTTTCGAGCAGACACCCGAAAATAACGGGTAAAAAAGACCAGAATCCAGGTCGAATTCCAGGTCGTAAATCCTAGTCGAAATCCTTCGACCAGGAAGCAAGAAAATCAAAGAATTTTCGAACAGGATTCAGGTCGAAATATCGACTAGAATCCTAGTCGAAATCCTAGTCGATAGGCTCATGGCAAGAAGCTGGAATAACGGGACTGAATTGAGGTTGAAACTTCGACCAGGAATGAGGTCGAATAAACCAAGCATCTTTCAAAAAAAAAGGGGGATTAAAAACTCAGGTCGAAGTTCGACTAGGATCCTGGTCGAATTCCAGGTCGTGAATCCTAGTCGAAATCCTTCGACCAGGAAGCAAGAAAATCAAAGAATTTTCGAACAGGATTCAGGTCGAAATATTGACTAGAATCCTAGTCGAAATCCTAGTCGATAGGCTCATGGCAAGAAGCTAAAAAAAAAAGGAGGTGGAATTTTCGACCTAGATCCAGGTCGAATTTTCGACTAGGATCCTGGTCGAATTCCAGGTCCTAGATCCAGGTCGAAATTTCGACTAGGATCCTGGTCGAATTCCAGGTCGTGGATCCTAGTCGAATTCTTTCGACCAGGATGGCAAGGCTGACCCCTATTTTCGACTAGGATCCAGGTCGAAATTTCAACTAGGATCCTGGTCGAAAAAGGGCTGGAAATCCCAGAAAATTAGGGAAAAATCCCAGAAAATTAGGGAAAAATCCCAGAAAATTAGGGAAAATCCCAGAAAATTAGGGAAAAATCCCAGAAAATTAGGGAAAAATTCCAGAAAATTAGGGAAAATCCCAGAAAATTAGGGACAAATCCAGAAAATAAGGAAAAAATCCCGGAAATAAGGGAAAAATTCCTGGAAATTAAGATAATTCCTGAATAAAAGGAAAAATTCATTGTAAATGTGTAGGTCGCTCCACACTTTACGGAAAAACGAAACCCTGTAAGGGAACGAATAGACTTAACTTCTGCGAAACCTAATCAATGTTTCCCAAAAGTTGGGGGGCAAATGATAGGGATAAATAAATTATGCTTATATAATTAAATACTGCATTAATTGTACAAGCTGTGGGCTGCTAGGCCCAATAAAAAGATATATGATACTCAGACCAGAAAGGTTAAGCCTGATGGACCAGATCAGGCCTGATGGAATAAAAAAGGCCCAAAAGCCCTGATTATTAATTAATTTCGTAATTAATTAATAAGGGATAAATCAGATGTTGAAAAGAGTCCCGATAAGGATATAAATCCTTGGAGATTAGCCTCAAGGGGACCTAAAAGGATAAGGAATCAGTTTCCTACTATCTAGGACTCCAAAGTCCATTCTAATTATGAGACTTGCCCACCAAGTCTCCTATACCAAGTCCAATTCAAGGACTCCCAACATCTATATAAGGGGTCTCACCCCCACCAATCAGAACTACGTTTTTTGGCTTGATTCTCTAATTCACAGAGATACGTAGGCATCTCGTAAAGGCAGATTGAGTCACGAAACACAAGAGCAGCCATTAAAGGCCTTGAGCTCCCGAATCTTAGTATTAAATACAGCAAGTAATAACCTTAGTTTTTTATCCATAACATATAGGTTATTCGAGTCACCCGTTAATAATTTTCTTATATATATATGCATTGTTTGGCAGCAAAGGGCACATTCCTCATCATCCTCTGAACCGTCCGACATAATTGCTTTCTCCGTGTATGCTGAGTTGAGGCGTGAGTTCGACAGGCTTCAGGGCAAGTACGATTGACTGTTAGAGTGATTGAAGAACGTGTATCCGAATAGCCGAAATTATGGAGAAAAGCCTAAGGAGCAGATGACTGCGAGACTTGAGACCTTGGTTCAGTAAGTTAACACTAAGCTTGATGAGATGCCATCGCATCGAGACCGTACCAGCCAGTATACTATCCAGATGATTGCGGATGAGCTCCAGAGTATTGTGAAGATGCTTTGTGAAGAGAAGACTACCGGACCCCATTCTGATGGAGTGAAGCCTTAGTTCTTTCCATTATCTACTTCTCATGTCGTTGTATTGTTGGACTTTGTAGAATTCCCTGTTGTTTCCTTTAAATAAGCATGTTATCCCTAGACTCAGACTCTATTCCGATCTTGATGTACCTTGACCTTAATTTCGATAATTATGCACTATTGTTCTATTTGCTTTCAATTTTTCTTATCCCTTTATATGCATCACCCTTGTTGTTTAATTTGAAACCCGGTCATATAAATGAATATAATGACTTGTGACACTCTAACCTTGAAATTATCTGTATTGTTCATACCTGTTTTGATATAAATTTTATTTCAGGATCATGCCACCTAAAAAGAAGAACCCGACAAAAAATTCTACCACAGATCCTAATATTCTTCGAAGCAAACAAATGCTATTGCTCAATAATAAAGAACTCTTCAACAATAATTCAAAAACCAAGATAACCGTGAACCACACCAACCACCTGATCCACCAATACCACCTCGACAAATTATCACTTTCAAAGGTTTTCAGAATGTGAATCCACCTGCATTTCATGATACCACTGACCCGGTAATAGCTAATACATGGATTAGGGAAATGGAAAGAGCTTTTGAATTGGTTCAGTTAGGAGAAGATCAGAAGACGCCATATGCTACTTATTTTCTAAAAGGGGAAGCCATCTATTGGTGGGATTCAGTGAGAGCTATGGAAGCAAATCAGCCGGTTTCTTGGGAAAGGTTTAAGCGGCTATTCCCGGAAAAGTATTACCCTAAGTATATGCAGAATCAGATGGAGCTTAAATTTCTTGAATTGAAGCAAAGAAGTATGTCTGTATTGGAGTACGAGAAGAAGTTTATGGAGCTATCAAGGTTTGTGACGAAGTATACCAATACTGAGGAAGAGAAAGCAAAGAGATTCCAACAAGGATTAGTGCCTTGGATCAGAGATAAAGTGGCTATGTTCGAGCTTGATACTTATGCTGGAGTAGTACAAAAAGCTGATCTGATTGAGAGTAATGGGATACAGTCAAGGAAAGAAAAGGATCACAAGAAGAGAAATGTTCCATTTTATGGAGAGAAGTCTGAAGCCGGAAGCTCACAAGACAGGAGTGTAAAAAGCATTGGAGTCCACAAGGGTGGAAATTTTCAGAAGAAGGGAAATTTGAATAAGAGACAAGATCTTAAGGGGAACAACCAGCCAAACCAAGGACAAGTTGGAAAAAATAGATTTCAGAGACCAGAATGCAAGCATTATGGAAAAAGACATCCAGGAGTGTGTAATAAGCTGAACATGACATGCTACAGATGCAACCAGAAGGGGCACTTGGCTAACAAGTATAAGATACCAAAGCCGGGAGTTACATGCTATAAGTGTGGAAAGACTGGACACATAGCTAGGGAATGTAAGTCAACTGGACCAGTCAAGGCTTTGGTGAATATGGCAAGTACTAGTGTAAGCATGTCAGCTGAGGTATTGGCATTACCTCCACCATCTATAGCAACTCTGCAAGCAACAACAAGGACATTTGATTTAAAGATGGACGCTGTTCAGAATTCTAAGGTGATAGCAGGTACACTTTTAATGATTAATGTTGAAGCTAAGGTATTGATTGATTCTGGAGCTACTAGATCTTTTATATCAGATTCTTTTGTTGATAAATTTAAATGTGAAAAAAATGACTTCGAATGAGGTAATAGATGTAGTAATTGTGAATCAAGAGAAGATTCCTGTGAGTCAATTATGTCCTAAGTGTGAGATTGATATTTCGGGACATAAATTTTCAGCGGACTTGATACTTTTCAAGTTAGGAGAGTTTGACATAATCTTAAGCATGGATTGGTTAGGAGAGAATAACGCTCAGATAAATCGTAAATCCAAGAAAGTGTATTTAAAGACGGAGAATGGAGAGAAAGTAAGGGTCAGAGGCAAGTGCGACTGTTTCTTACAATCGTCCGGGCTAAGAAATTGCTTAGGAAAGGTTGTGAATCATTCTTAGCCTATGTAGTAGATTCAGAAAGAGAGAGCCTCAACATGGAAGATATTCCCGTAGTCAGCGAATTTCCAGATGTGTTTCCAAATGAACTACCAGGTTTACTGCCCGATCGAAAAATTGAGTTTGAGATCAACCTTGCTCAGGCACAGAATCAGTTTCGAAGGCACCATATAGAATGGCACCAGCAGAAATGAAAGAGTTAGCGAACCAGCTACAGGAATTGTTGGACAAAGGAGTGATACGGCCAAGTACATCACCATGGGGAGCACCTGTTCTGTTAGTAAAGGAGAAGGATGGAAGCATGAGGTTATGTATTGTAATAACCCCAAAAATTTTGGACTTTTTGTAACCCTTATGAATAGTGATTTTGCTGATTATGCTGAATAAGAAAACTTTTCATGCCACACTATGTAGGGGTTCTTTTATTGATATTCTGAGATCTTATTAGTACTCTATATGGTATATAAGTGTATGTAAAGATCGTCGGAATCCAAATTCGAACACTTTGATTTTTCCCGAAAACCCAACAGATACAGAAAGGATTGAGTATAAGGTAACATGATAAAAAGGATTTACATTCAAGGATTTTAAGAGAGGATCATAAAAAGGAATATAAAATATTGAGAAAGGTTTAGGGGACACCCAAGTAATAAGATCCCGGATATGATCCCACGAACGATAAACGCGAACGAAAGTTAAGCGAACCGTATAACAGATAAGCGGTCATAAGCCAAGTAATTAAGGGTTAATCAAAGAAGTTAGGGGATGATGATGTTATCACACCAACAAGAAGAAGACAAGTGTAACAAGATGACCTAAGCTTGATGACCTAAGCATGACAAGTGGGAAGGATTGGTTGGTTGATTGTGAGCCACACAATTTTTACCATGGTAACAATTAAGTAACGAACAAAAGGAAGCAACCGACCCACAAATATCATAACACAAAACAAAATTGGAGTTGACTTTCCATTTCCAAGAAGGAAGCTCTCGGCTTCTTCATCCTTTCAAAGAAAAGAAAATCCAAAACCTAGATCCAAGCATTGTTAAATTATGAGGTAATTATCCAAGGTTCCTTATACTTAGATATAGCTATCCTATGAATCTAAGCTTCCATTTCCTTCACAATCTCTTTCAATAAATCATGGAAGAAGAGGGTGAATAGTGTTTTCAAGAACTTGAAACTTTTGATCTTGTGTTTTTGTTTAGATATAGCTTTTGTAAGGATTTCCAAATGTTGTTCAAGCTCCTTAGTTACTTCTACTCACCAAGGAAGGTATAATCTCTTACCCTAGCCTTATTATTGAATATTTAGAGCTTGTTATGTTTGGTATAGTTCATGAGAAGCATGATTCATGTATATTTAGAGTTTGGTTGGATTTGTAATGAGTTTGAGTTGTAAATCTTGGATTATTGGTTAATGAACTTAAGTATAGCTTTTAGTTCATGTTTTGGGGGTAGTATAAATTGGAAAATATTGAGATGTTAGGACTGTTGTAGTGAATTATGGATGGAGTTTGGTTGTAATGTTGACTGTGGGTTGATTTGTGGATTGATTGGAGTAGTTTAAAATTTGGTAATTGCGTAAACATAGCCGTCGTAATGCCCGATTTACCTTAGACTATTTTTGTTCTTAACTTCAGGATCAGTGAACTCACTGTTAGATTCTGACCATTGCCATGTTTAGATAGTTCATGTTATGGGCTTCGTTTTGATATATGGTTCGCTTGAATCCGATGTACGGTTTAGGAGAAACGACCGTTTTAAGTAACGGTATTTCACGAACGAACCATTACCCGTCGCCTTACTTTGAAACCTTGGTTAAGGCCCTTAAATGACTAATAGCAGTATGAAACAATTATGTAAAGTGGATTAGGCAGTTGGTAGAGTACTCGCGAAAGATTCGCCTTAAAATTATTAATAATTAATTTATTAAAAATGGTGGAGCCGAGGGTACTCGAGCGACTTAAGTGAATCGTTAAGCGCAAAGGCGAACATTAGAGTCTAATTGGTTAAAGCCTAGTTTCTTAAGCGACTTTGGTTTAATTCCAACTTATATGTTGTTTATAGGTTATCATACTTGTGCTAGGCCTTTTACCAACCCCAGTTGCTCAGGAAAGTTTTCTACCCGTTAACTGTTGTTGTGATGTATATATGTATATGCATTATCTTGTGATAAGTGCATGGTTATTATTAGCAAAGTCTTGCGTTATATTGGAGCATGTGATATGATATTTACATGCATGCCTGTTTCATAATCTTGATATTTAATTATTGATTCAAATGCTTATGAGTTGCATAATACATATGCTAGAGATAAGCAGTAGTTGCGTATACCCTTAGTATAGGGGACCCAAAGGTGAACATTTTCTAAACCGGGAGTCGATGTTCCCGAGTATAATATATATATATATATATATTTATTTATATATATAGGTAGATATAGTTTTCAAAACTATTAATCAAATAAGGTTTATTCGATAGCTTTATTTTATTTAATGAATATTATTTTGAATATTCATTCGAGGACTTATGCCTCCGCTTATTTTACTTAATGAATATTATTTTGAATATTTATTCGAGGACTTATGACTCTGCTTATTTTATTAAATAATATTCTTTATTTTATTAAAGAATAATATTTTGATAATCAAACTTATTTTCGATTATTCAAATAAAGATTGTACTTTCGTATAAGTTTATCTTTGGTTATTTATTATTCATTTCAAGTATGAGTTTAAAACTTCTACTTCGATTATTTTTATAAGGATTATCCTTATGGGAATATTATTTAAATAATAATATTCAGATATTTTCTAATATATTGGGATTGCTTTATATTATTAAATCAGCATTACTCTAAACATTCTTAAAAATGTTTTCGAGTCTTCAAAATGATTTTTAAAAGTTAGAGCGGATCCCAAAACTCATTTTTAGATTTAAGATCTTCCTTTCGAAGGGGATTTAAATACTCGCTCAAAACCTGAGGGATCCGGCTCTGTGGTGTATTTTATATTCGCAACGAGGTTGCTGTTTTGAGAAAACATTTTGATTACTTGCCCAACGTTCAGGAAGTAAGTCCATCTATTTAAGTCGGCATAAGCAACATGGGCTCATTGGGCGTCCATGAAAGTGTAAGTGGCTCAGTGGAAGTCCATCAATGTATAAGTGGCTGAGTGGTAGTCCAACATAGGTCCTAATATGTGTAATGAACGATAACATTTTCCACTGTGACCCAATATGTGTCACAATAGAATCTATGGTAACATATTTGCCAAAAACCAGCGTTGTATTTGCGGCCATTGTCATAGACCCTTTTTGTAACGAATTTTAGTCTGTTGTAACACTTTCTTGGTTATTACAATAGAGCTTTTTTGTAACACTTTGTCATGTTGTTGTAACATTTTTAAATTGTTACAATAGATCTTGTAACACTTTTGTGTAACATTTTAATATGTAAATATGTTATAAAATGGAGTTTTAGTAACACTTATTTCTGTTTTTGTAACATTTAAGGGTGTTACAATAGAACTTTGCAACACTTTAGTGTAACATTTTTATATTTAAAATGTTACAAAATCGAGTTATTGTAACATTTTTTGCAACATTTTATACTATTTGTTACAAATTTTGGGTTTTTAGTAACATGTGCTTGCAACATTTTTATCTCCTAGTGTAATACTTTAAATGTATATGGCAACATTTTTGTGCAACACTTTTATATGGTAAAACTGCAATATGCTGTTTGTGATTACAATAACCTGACAAATACTTGTCAAAATCCTGAAAACGCATTCCAGTTTGCAATTTAGCAAATCCAACAATAACAAGTGGCAACAAACCACATACTGCATCATAGTCTAAACATCAAACCAAGTACTGATAATAGTCTAAATATCAAACCAAGTACTGATAATAGTCTAAACATCAACAACAATATTCTTGGACCAAAATATCAAAAGACCAAGTACCAAAAGTATGCACATAGAAATAAAACTACTGAGCATCATTCATCAGAAATTGCAGTTTCAGTATCATCCTGTACGCCGTCCACCTGATTGTCATCCTTCAAATTCTCATCACCATGATCACTATCCTCGCTTTCATCCGTAGCAGCAGCACAAAGCTCTTGAACATCAATGTCGCTGAAATCTGGATTAATTTCTTCAAGTCTTGCCACCACTTTGGTCATTTTATCAAACACCTTTCTTTCTATCATCTCTTGCATTTCAGCCATGAGTTCTTCCCTTATTGTGATTTTCAAGTCAGTGACATCAGTAGGCATTGTACTGCCTAGATCTTTTAGCTGCTGAGCCTTCTTTGTTTTTCTGTATTTCCCCGATCTGCCAAGAAGCCAATTCGGTCCATGACTTGGTTTTTTACCAGCTTGGTCCCCACTGCCATCTTCAGCAACCAATGTAGTCTACCAAATTAACAGGTATAAAACATTAGTATCATGTTTCGTAGCTTAAAAATGAAAATTAAAATGACTTGCTCCCTGTAACTGAAAATGAGTAATTTAAATTACCATGTATTCGCGTCCTACTTTTCGTTTACGGGTTTTCACATAAATTTCATCCCTGGGAGCTAGTTGCTTAGGTGACATTTTTTTCTTTGCTTTCTACAAAGATAAACCAAGAACTCAAGAAAAATTCACAAGAAAAAGTGAACCTATGAAATCGTAAATAGATAATAAAAAACATCGATTTTATAAATTATGGACATACAATTTTCTCCCCAATTTGTGCAAAGCTTTTACGACCAGCAGTGTGCGTTTCGACAATTAACTTGCGATTTTTAGCATTTTTCTGAGCTCGATCCTGATCATTCAATAATGTGCAAACAATTAATTAATTTCCAACATGATGTAGAGTACTGGCTAGCTGTTCAATATTTAAAATGCATACCTTCATGTCTTTATCCCCCCAGTATTTAAGTAAAATCTTAAATTCTTCGACTGAAACAACATTTGGCCTATTTTTGAGTCTGTCCTCGTCATTATCATATTTAAGATAATGGTTCTTCTTAAATCGGCTTTTGTGCAGCCTCCACAAAGCACAAATTGTTCACAATGTGTACATCCTTCCTTCCTCAGGAATATCATATTTTGACTAGCAAAATTAGTTAAAATTAGTGCAACTCGATCTGAACCTAAAGACAATATAAAATACCATAGTAAATTATCGTGTTTATGTTTCCGGTTTACCTTAACAAAACTCCAGAGCTCTTCCTTCCGCTGTTCAGGAAATTTATGCCAAGAGAGGCAATCAAGTGGGACAGACTGCCTAGCCAACGTACCTAAAAAGTTGGTAAATTCAGAGAGGACCTTGTCATCATCAGCGATGGCCTGAAGCTCGCAATTCAGCTTAATGACCTTTCTTTCATCAGGCCTTCTTCTGTAAACGTCATTCATGAGTGTAGGTCCTCGACGCTTTCTATTCTTGGGTGCGCCTAAATATATTACAAAACACTTAATTAATAGTTGAATGCCAATTAAATCAAGAAAAAAATTAACAATAGAACTAAGCCAAAATCAAGAAATAGAAATTGACCTCCTAAATTATCATCACTCAGTTCCTCATCAGGCTGTGGCTCAGATGTTTGACCACCAGCATCCCCTAGCCCTTTATCTTTTTCAAGGTTCTTTTGACATTCTTTCATTAAAACATAGGCTTCCATCGTACCAATTCCTAAATTATTGAATTTTTTGGCAGGAGCCACTTTCAATGGGAAGAATGGTGATGTAACTTCAGGTAAGGGAGGGGGAAGTGGCAGCGGAGGGGTTAATTCTCGAGTTGGTTGTTGGGGTGATTTTTCAGTGGGTTTAGTAGGAGCTGTGGCCCCTGAACGTGTGTTCGGTCTTTTCACCGGAATGGTCACCTTTTTATTTTTTGCTTTCTTGTTACCAACTTGCTCAACTTTCTTTATAACAACTCGCACATCTTCTTCTTCAGCATCGGACAAGCTCTCATGTTCTGGAAAGTACTCCCTATCAACTTCCTCATCATCATCAGGTGGAGTGATTTTTGTGCCTTTCTTATCTTTCTCCGCATTTATTCCCAACTCCTTCACCTTCTTTTTATTTTCTTCAATCTGCAACATTCTTTTCATCTCATAATCTGTTATCTGAAAAAAAGGATCAAATAATAATTAGATCCAAGGCATAACTGATAAGAGTAATTACATGAAAACATAAAGAAAAATTACCTGCAAATTTTCAAGAGCCAATCGGCGACTTGTCCTCTGTTTCTGCAGGGCATCCACTGTCACAAAATTTCGTTTTTCTTGTAGACCTGTTGGTACAATAACAGTTTAACAATATGTAACATTTTAGCATGCACAAATTGAATGCATCATCAACATGAAAATCTATTGCCTTCAGAAAATTGTGTTCTTGGTCGCACAACTACATGGGGCTGAACCTGTTGCTTAGCCTCTACAGATTGGTCAACCACATCATCGACATAAAAATCCAACCTTTCACCTTCAACTTTGCTTAGGAATGCAGTTAAGTCAGCATCGGACTGAATCAAGTGCCAACCTGAAGGAACCTTCTTCACATAAACACCACCAATTTCCTTGTATTTCAGCACATCTAGCACATATTCCATCAGAACCATGTACGAGAATCGGTCTGCATCAACATACTCCAAAATCACTTTACAGGTCCCACCGACATATTTGGATTTTGTAAAAGTTCCCTTGTAAAAGAACCTGAGAACATAATCTGTACTTGCCATCCTGAAAATTAAAAAGTACAAACAAATTGTCAGTGATATAAATACAAGTCCTAGATGTTACAAATTAAAAAAAACAAGAAACTAATTGAGGCTCATGTAGAAAATAGACAAATAGATTACAAACCAACGCAAGTTCCAAATAAATTACTACTCAAGTTACAAACCAACTCAAGTTCAACTCAAGTTCAAAATAGATTACAGACCAACTCATTCAACTAACAAATTACAAAGCAAACTCTAAGTGCCAATTACATAAACAAATTATAAATCAGTGCCATGTCATATATCAATATCATCCAGGTCTTCATTAGGTGTAACAGGGAACTGTTTTTTTGGGACATCATCTCTGGACCAAGTGAATGTATCAGGTATGTCAACTCACGGGATATAACCTATGTCAGACACTTCTTCTGCTGTAGTCAACCCATCTTCTACTTCAGAGTATTGATCCTTTGGATATTTCTGAAGAATAAATTGCAAATTCTTTTCAGTAGAATCTTCAATATAGAAGACCTGTTGTACTTGTGTAGCGAGGATAAAGGGATCTTCCTTTTGACATAACCTACTAAAGTTCACTCTTGCTAACCCATAGTAATCCCCAACTTTTTGGTACCAACAACACCTAAAAAGCACTACTGACATCGCACCCCAGTAGTCCACTTCAATAATCTCCTCAATTGCACCGTAGTATCCCACATCCCCAACTATTGGGTTCTTATCTTTTGCACTCGCAAAACTGGTGGTTAAGGAAGTGAGAAACACACCAGAGTTTTGCGTCGTACACCTACTATCTCTGAGCTTGGTGTGAAATCCATATCCATTCACATTGTAACCTGTAAATCTCTTTGCCGAATGAAGAGGGCCCCTTGCCAACGAGGACAATTCCAGTAAAATTCCATCTCTTTTTTGAACCACATCTTTCAACCACTTCTGAAAGTCATTTGTATGCATTCTATCACGCTTATACCTCTTTAATTTTCATCTTTTTGATCAAGGGTATGGTGTTCACTACAATTGGATTAGCAGCAAGTTAGCACAATATTATAATGTCTTAAAGTTTATTTTAATTAATCTTGATTTTTGGTTGTTAATTAGAACTTACTCTTTTAGCTTTTCGATTTCCACGTTTTCACAGTTGAATAATATGTACCGATGAACATTTGTCCATGTCTTGTTGTCCAGATGTATAGACTTTCCTTCTCTGCTTCTCCAAGACCCGATAGGATATCCACCATATGTATGACTGTCCTTGGTATCGGTCTGCTCATCAAAAAATCTAGAGCAAATTGTAAGGCATTCTTCTACCAAGTAGCCCTCTGCTACGCACCCTTCAGGTTTACTCCGATTCCGATCGTATGACTTCAATTTGCACAAATACCGTTCAATTCCAAACATCCACCTTAAGTGCACCGGTCCACCAAATTCTATTTCCTTGCACAAATGAATTGGTAAGTGAACCATTATATCGAAAAATGCAGGTGGAAAAATCATTTCAAGCTCACAAAGTATCTCGATTATTTCCTTCTGTAATTTTTCAACATCTTCTAATTCAATGACTTTTCCACATATGCCTCTAAAGAATGCTCCCAGCCTCATTAATGGAATTACTACCTCAGGTTTCAGAGTTTTTATGACAGCAAATTATAATAGAAATTGCAGAATAAAATGCGCGTCATGACTTTTGTAACCCGATATCTTTCGCTCCTTCATTTGAACGCACCGGCTGATATTTGATGCAGATCCGTATGGCAGCTTAGCATTCATTAGAACTGAACAGAAGATCTCTTTCTCTTTTTTGATCATATCAAAACTAGATGCACTAATTTGAACATGTTTGTCATCACATTTGACAGGGTGAAGGTCTTTTTTAATCCCCATTTCTTCCAAATCTTGACGAGCATTAAGATTGTCCTTTGTCTTGCCTCCGATATTTAACAAAGTCCCCAAAATCTTGTCACAAATGTTCTTCTCAATGTGCATAACATCTAAGTTATGCCTAACCATATTATTGCTCCAATATGGTAGCTCGAAAAAAATGGACTTCTTCTTCCAAGGGCAATCTGATGTTCCTCTATTTCTTTTCAGCGGCTTCCCAAAATCATTTTCGTAACCACGCAATAGTTCTTCAACCTCTGCTCCTCTTAATATATCAGGACATGATAGCATTTCCACATCTCCGTTAAATCTGCGCCTATCGGACCTCCACTTGTGATCTGGAGGGAGAAACTTTCGATGGTTTAAATACACAACCTTCTAACTATATTTCAAATATGTCGATGAGGTCTCATAGTGACATGAAGGACAAGCCATTTTTCCTTTCGTGGTCCAACCGGATAAAATCCCATATCCAGGGAAATCACTTATCATCCATAATAGACTTGTGTGTAGCTTAAACGTGTTATCTAACCTGGCATCATAAGTTTCTATTCCAACAGCCCATAACTCCTTCAACTATGCAATTAACGGTTGCATATACACGTCAATTTCATTACCGGGATAAACTGGACCAGGGATTAAGGTTGAAAGAATTAGATTTTCGGGTTTCATGATTAACTAGGGGGAGGTTATAATTTAGGAGCACTACTGGCCAGGTGCTATGAGATATGTTCATTGATCCATATGGATTGAAATCGTCTACCGCTAAACCCAATCGTACATTTCGCATTTCGGCAGCAAATTTAGGATATTTACTGTCCATCGACTTCCAACCCTTTTCATCAGCCGGATGCCTTAACCGTCCATCTTTCTTTCGTGATAAAGCATGCCATGTCATTGAGCTCGAGAAATCAGAGCTCAAGAACATTCTCTGCAGCCTTGTCTTTAAAGGGAAGTATCTCATCACTTTAGCCGGGATTTTAGAATTCGATGCTAGTTCTATGTTTGCATCAGACCTGGCCTTCGCCTTCTTTTCAACTACTCTCCATCTTGATGTTCCATACTTAGCACAATTCTCCAGCCTCTCGTTTTCTGGCCAAAAGAGCATGCAGTTATTTGGACATGCATGTATCTTTTGGTAATCAAGTCCTAGGTCTTTAATCATACCCTTTGCCGCACTAAAAGAAGACGGAAGATTTACATGAGGGAAAACCTCCTTTATCAATTCAAGTAAGTCACTAAATCCTGATTCGCTAAATCCATGAATGCACTTTAGTTGACAAAGCCTAACTAAGAAACTTAATCGACTAAATTTTTTGCACTCGGGATATAACGGTTGTCCACCCTCCTTAACAAGGCGATAAAATTTACTTGCGTCATCATTTAGTCCTATTCTACCAACGTGGTCAGTAACATCATTAGTACCATATGCATTGTGTATCATAGCATCAAATTCATCTCCAAGACCTAGACCTATATTAATATCCATCTCATCAGCAACCCTATCTATCTCATGGGTTGAGACCTCATAAATCCATTCAACGGAATGGGGACAAGGACCACTACAGACTAGATGTTCGTGTATAGACTTAGCACCACTCCAAAAATGATTACCACATTTCTTACAAGGGCACTTAAGCTCGTTTCCTATGGCATATCGGGAAAATGCTTAGTTAACAAAAGATTCAACTCCCTTCCTATATCTATCACTGTACTTGGGAAGTTTTACCCATTTCTCTCCTTCAACATCCATTTTCTACATAAATTTTTTGAAACAAAACCACGGAATTCACTTAAGTTTTCAACACAATCAGAAAACAACAAGAACTAAGAATAAAAAAACAGACCAAGAACAGGGCAGTTTGACTTATAATTACAACAAGAACACAAAAAAACAGACCAAGAACATGGCACTTTTGACTTAAAATAACAGGGTATTTTGACTTTAAAACATCAAAAAATTAAAACAAAATTCTCAGAAATAGTCAGACTAAGAACCTACTAATTTTACAAAAACACAAAACAAAAACAAAATACAAAAGAACACAAAAAGCAAAAAAATACACAAAATGTTTACATGCATTCACAAATAATCAGAGAGAGGAATGTTTGAAGAGTGAGAGAGATGAGTTTTACCTTATATCAAGCTTTAATCGAGTTTAATCGCGCTTCAATCGAGCTTCAAGTGAGAGAGATGAGTTTCAAGCCTTCGAGATGTGAGAAAGCCTTTGAGATGAGCTTCAAGTTGCGACGGAGAGATGTGGGAGAGGTGTGAGAGAGGTGTGTGAGGGAGAGATGTGAGAGAGGTGTGCGAGAGAGATGCGAGGGAGGTCTGAGAGAGAGAGATGCGAGGTAGGTCTGAGAGAGAGATGAGGTGAATTTTTGTGTAATAGATTTGGGGGTGAATTTTTGTCCAAATAAAAATGTATTCAATTTTTGGTGCCAAAATAAAAGTGTAAAATAATTTTTGGTATCCCGCCACCCCCAATTTCAGTGTTCCCGCCTGTGTTTTCGGTCAATTTGACCAAAAGCGTTACTATTATTGTAACATTATTTGAAATATGTTGCACGTTTTACAATTTTTTCAAATTGGAACTTAACCATGCAACACTTACGTATTTTATGTAACATTTTTAAAAATTATTGCAATAGAGTTGAAAAATTTATTCTACTACAACATTTCCTGCAACACAATTATATTTTGTGCTTGTAATAGGCCATATTTGGTGTAGTGAAGTGTGGAAAGACTGGACACATAGCTAGGGAATGTAAGTCAAATGGACCAGTCAAGGCTTTGGTGAACGTGGCAAGTACTAGTGCAAGCATGCCAGCTGAGGTATTGGCATTACCTCCACCATCTACAGCAACTCTGCAAGCAACAACAAGGACATTTGATTTAAAGATGAAGGACGCTGTTCAGAATTCTGAGGTGATAGCAGGTACACTTTTAATGATTAATGTTGAAGCTAAGGTATTGATTGATTCTGGAGCTACTAGATCTTTTATATCAGATTCTTTTGTTGATAAATTTAAATGTGAAAAAAATGACTTCGAATGAGGTAATAGATGTAGTAATTGAGAATCAAGAGAAGATTCATGTGAGTCAATTATGTCCTAAGTGTGAGATTGATATTTCGGGACATAAATTTTCAGCGGACTTGATACTTTTCAAGTCAGGAGAGTTTGACATAATCTTAAGCATGGATTGGTTAGGAGAGAATAACGCTCAGATAAATCGTAAATACAAGAAAGTGTATTTACAGACGGAGAATAGAGAGAAAGTAAGGGTCAGAGGCAAGTGCGACTGTTTCTTACAATCGTCCGGGCTAAGAAATTGCTTAGGAAAGGTTGCAAATCGTTCCTAGCCTATGTAGTAGATTCAGAAAGAGAGAGCCTCACCATGGAAGATATTCCCGTAGTTAGCGAATTTCCAGATGTGTTTCCAAATGAACTACCAGGTTTACCGCCCGATCGAAAAATTGAATTTGAGATCAACCTTGCTCAGGCACGGAATCAGTTTCGAAGGCACCATATAGAATGGCACCAACAGAAATGAAAGAGTTAACGAACCAGCTACATGAATTGTTGTACAAAGGAGTGATACGGCAAAGTACGTCACCATGGGAAGCACCTGTTCTGTTTGTAAAGAAGAAGGATGGAAGCATGAGGTTATGTATTGTAATAACCCCAAAAATTTTGGACTTTTTGTAACCCTTATGAATAGTGATTTTGCTGATTATACTGAATAAGAAAACTTTTCATGCCACACTATGTATGGGTTCTTTTATTGATATTCTGAGATCTTATTAGTACTCTATATGGTATATAAGTGTATGTAAAGATCGTCAGAATCCAAATTCGAACACTTTGATTTTTCCCGAAAACCCACCAGATACAGAAAGGATTGAGTATAAGGTAACATGATAAAAAGGATTTAAATTCAAGGATTTTAACAGAGGATCATAATAAGGCATATAAAATATTGAGAAAGGTTTAGGGGAAACCCAAGTAATAAGATCCCGGATATGATCCCTCGTACGATAAACGCGAACGAAAGTTAAGCGAACCGTATAACAGATAAGCGGTCATTAGCCAAGTAATTAAGGGTTAATCAAAGAAGTTAGGGGATGATGATGTCATCACACCAACAAGAAGAAGACTAGTGTAACAAGATGACCTAAGCTTGATGACCTAAGCATGACAAGTGGGAAGGATTGGTTGGTTGATTGTGAGCCACACAATTTTTACCATGGTAACAATAAATAACAAACAGAAGGAAGCAACCAACCCACAAATATCATAACATAAAACAAAATTGGAGTTGACTTTCCATTTCCAAGAAGGAAGCTCTAGGCTCCTTCATCCTTTCAAAGAAAAGAAAATCCAAAACCAAGATCCAAGCATTGTTAAATTGTTAGGTAATTATCCAAGGTTCCTTATACTTAGATATAGCTATCCTATGAATCTAAGCTTCCATTTCCTTCACAATTTCTTTTAATAAATCATGGAAGAAGAGGGTGAATAGTGTTTTCAAGAACTTGAAACTTTTGATCTTGTGTTTTTGTTTAGATATAGCTTTTGTAAGGATTTTCAAAGGTTGTTTCAAGCTCCTTAGTTACTTCTACTCACCAAGGAAGGTATAATCTCTTACCCTAGCCTTATTATTGAATATTTAGAGCTTGTTATGTTTGGTATAGTTCATGAGAAGCATGATTCATGTATATTTAGAGTTTGGTTGGATTTGTAATGAGTTTGAGTTGTAAATCTTGGATTATTGGTTAATGAACTTAAGTATAGCTTTTCGTTCATGTTTGGGGGTAGTATAAATTGGAAAATATTTAGATGTTGGGACTGTTGTAGTGAATTATGGATGGAGTTTGGTTGTAATGTTGATTGTGGGTTGATTTTTGGATAGATTGGAGTAGTTTAAAATTTGGTAATCGCGTAAACATAGCCGTCGTAATGCCCGATTTACCTTAGACTGTTTTTGTTCTTAATTTCAGGATCCGTGAACTCACTGTTAGATTCTGACCATTTCCATTTTTAGATAGTTCATGTTACGGGATTCGTTTTGATATATGGTTCACTTGAATCCGATGTACGGTTTAGGAGAAACGACCGTTTTAAGTAACGGCATTTCACGAACAAACCATTACCCCTCGCCTTACTTTTAAACCTTGGTTAAGGCCCTTAAATGACTAATTGGAGTGTGAGACAATTATGTAAAGTGGATTAGGCAGTTGGTAGAGTACTCGCGAAAGAGTCACCTTAAAATTATTAATGGTTAATTTTATTAAAAATGGTGGAGCCGAGGGTACTCGAGCGACTTAAGTGAATCGTTAAGCGCAAAAGTGAACGTTAGAGTCTAATTGGTTAAAACCTAGTTTCTTAAGCGTCTTTGGTTTAATTCCAACTTATATGTTGTTTATAGACTTATATGTTGTTTATAGGTTATCAGACTCGTCCCGGGCCTTTTACCAACCCCAGTTGCTCAGGCAAGTTTTCTACCCGTTAACTGTTGTTGTGATGTATATATGTATATGCATTATATTGTGATAAGTGCATGGTTATTATTAGCAAAGTCTTGCGATATATTGGAGCATGTGATATGATATTTACATGCATTCCTGTTTCGTAATCTTGATATCTAATTGTTGATTCAAATGCTTATAAGTTCCATAATACCTATGCTAGAGATAAACAGTAGTTGCGTATACCCTTAGTATAGGGGACCCGAAGGTGAACATTTTCTAAACCGGGAGTCGATGTTTCCGAGTATAATATATATATATATATTTATATATATATAGGTAGATATAGTTTTCAAAACTATTAATCGAATAAGGTTTATTCGATAGCTTTATTTTATTTAATGAATATTATTTTGAATATTCATTCGAGAACTTATGACTCCACTTATTTTACTTAATGAATATTATTTTGAATATTTATTCGAGGAATTATGACTCTGCTTATTTTAATAAATAATATTCTTTATTTTATTAAAGAATAATATTTCTATAATCAAACTTATTTTCAATTATTCAAATAAAGATAGTACTTTCGTATAAGTATATCTTTGGTTATTTATTATTTATTTCAAGTATGAGTTTAAAACTTCTACATCGATTATTTTTATAAGGATTATCCTTATGGGAATATTATTTAAATTATAATATTCAGATATTTTCTAATATATTGGGACTGATTTATTTTATTAAATCAGCATTACTCTAAACATTCTTAAAAATGTTTTCGAGTCTTTAAAATGATTTTTAAAAGTTAGAGCGGATCCCAAAACTCATTTTTAGATTTAAGATCTTTCTTTTGAAGGGGATTTAAATACTCGCTCAAAACATGAGAGATCCGGCTCTGTGGTGTATTTTATATTCGCAACGAGATTGCTGTTTTGAGAAAACATTTTGATTACTTGCCCAATGTTCGGGAAGTAAGTCCATCTATTTGAGTTGGCATAAGCAACATGGGCTCAGTGGGCGTCTATGAAAGTGTAAGTGGCTCAGTGGGAGTCCATCAATACGTAAGTGGCTGAGTGGCAGTCCAGCATAGGTCCTAATGCGGCCAGGGTGATGACCAGTGGGGAATTCGTCCATCTACTAGTAGAAAAGGTTACTTATTGGTATCTTTGCCTGATCAGCAAGATATCGGGTTTATGCCAAAATTCTTTCTTCCCAAATTCATGGGATATTGGAACTCTATTCATACTTTACATGACAGAGGTTTTAAGGAAATGTATGAGAGATATATATGGATTTGGATATATATATATATATATATCGGGACTTAATGAAGTATCTCGTAACTTCATTTCATTCAATAATATTTCAAAGGTCGAATCTATTCAAGTCTTATATTGTAGTCCCACCTATGTGATGAACTTCGAAAACTTAGAATACTTTGAACAGTGGTAGTTCAAGTAGATTTCTAAATGGTATAAGTATATTGAAGTAATTGGTAACTTCATCTTCCTTTAAGCTTATATCCAGTAAGTAATTACCTTACACTTGATAAAGGTTTCCAGTAAGTTATCCATTTAGATACTTGCATTATTGTTTATACTATATATTATCTTGCGAGCTGTAATGCTCGCTCTTGCTTCATTTCTTCATCACACAACAACAATTAGGAAAGATGGCCAGACTCAAGCAGACCCAGCGCAAGCGCGTGGGAAGTGTCCCGCATCTTCCCGTTGATATCGTAGCTGATATAGCTGCAGAGGTAGATCTATTTGTAGATCAGGCATTCTACTTTTGGGAATCAATTATGTATAATTATAACTTATGACAGATAATGGCAATTAACTATAAACTTATCAAGTAATCATTTTGGGTTGTAATAACTTTTAAATTGTGGATTCAAGGACTTGTACTTATTTCAATTTCATCTCTAAGACTATAACGTGTTGTGGTGTGTGGGATCACATCATGAGGTTATTTATTATTAATTAAGTTAAGTGATATTGTGGAAAGAAAGACCGTGACGACCCGGATCCCCGACCCCGGATCTGGGGGTCTTACATGTATAAACTATCGGGAGTTGAATAAGATGACGATTAAGAACTGGTACCCGCTACCAAGGATATATGATTTATTTGATCAGCTGAAAGGAGCTAAGTGTTGTTCCAAGACTGATTTAAGATCAGGATACCTTCCATTGAAGATCAAAGCAGCCGACATCCCGAAGACAGCATTCAGGACAAGATACGGACATTATGAATTCTTAGTAATGCCTTTTGGGTTGACTAATGCTCCTGCAACATTTATGGATTTGATGAACCGGGTGTTTAAACAGTATTTAGACAAGTTTGTAGTGGTATTCATTGATGATATTCTTATATATTCAAAGTCAGAAGAGGAACACATGAAGCATCTATGGATAGCATTGGAGATACTCCGACAAGAGAAGTTGTGTGCCAAGTTTTCTAAGTGTGAGTTCTGGTTAAAGAAAGTTCAATTTTTGGGACATGTTATTGGAAGTGAAGGAGTCAAAGTGGATCCGACAAAGATTGAGGCAATTATAAGTTGGGAGAGACCAAAGACACCTACGGAAGTGCAAAGTTTTCTAGGATTGGCGGGATATTATAGAAGGTTTGTTTAAGAATTCTCGAAAATCGCCACGCCATTGACTAAGTTGACTGGGAAGAATCAAAAATTTGAATGGAATGCAGAATGTAAAGATAGTTTTCAAGAATTGAAGCAGAGATTGGTTATAGCTCCAGTATTAGTATTACCAGACAATCAAGGAGACTTTGTGATTTTCAGTGATGCCTCACATAAAGGTCTAGGTTGTGTGCTAATGCAACACATCAAGGTGACTGCGTATGTGTCAAGACACCTAAAACCACATGAATAAAAGTATCCTACACATGACTTGGAATTAGCAGCTATAGTATTTGCACTTAAGATTTGGAGACATTACCTTTACGGAGAAAGGTGTGAGATCTACACAGATCACAAGAGTTTGAAGTATATTTTCACTCCGAAGGAGCTCAACAAGAGGCAAAGGAGATGGTTGGAATTGATCAAGGACTATGATTGCTCGATAAATTATCATCCGGTAAAAGCGAACGTGGTAGATGATGCTTTGAGTAGGAAGGAGAGGTTGAATATGGTAGCAATACCAAAGGAATTATCTGAAGAAATTAAGAGATTTGAATTAGAACTTTGTGATTGCGGAAAAGTTGAAGAGATTTGTCATACTATGACTTTTCAGCCAAAATTGTTGGAAAAGATAAAGAAATGTCAGGAAGAAGTGATAAAACAGGAAAATAATCAACTAACCGGAGAACAGATTTGTACTCAAAGGGATGAAAAAGGTATATTAAGGTTTTCCTCAAGAATTTGGATTCCCAATGTGACTAAATTGAAGAATGAGATATTGCAAGAAGCTCACAACTCTAGATTTTCAATCCATCCGGGAAGCACCAAGATGTACCAGGACTTGAAGCAGAACTTTTGGTGGCCAAATATAAAGCGAGAAGTAGCAGAATGGGTTAAGAAGTGCTATACTTGTCGAAAAGTGAAGGCAGAACATCAAAGACTAAGCGGATTACTTTAGCCTTTAAAGATTCCAGACTGGAAGTGGGAAAAACATTGCCACGGACTTTATAGTAGGATTACCACGAATGAAATCCGGACTGACGCTATATGGGTTATAGTTGATCACCTTACGAAGTCGGCACATTTTCTTCCAATTAATGAGAAGTCTTCATTGGACAGATTGGTCCATCTGTATGTGCATGAAATTGTATTACAATATGGCGTGCCTGTATCGATAGTTTTGGATAGAGATCCATGATTTAACTCGAGATTCTGGAAGCAATTTCAAGAAAGACTTGGCACAAAGTTAAACATGAGTACGGCATATCATCCGCAGACTGATGGTCAAAGCGAACGGACAATTTAAACAATTGAAGACATGTTGCGTAGTTGTGCGATTGATTTTGCAGGAAGTTGCGACGACCACCTGCCATTGGTAGAATTCTCCTATAACAACAACTATCATACCAGTATTGGCATGCCACCATAGAAAGCTTTATATGGACGGAAGTGCAGATAACCAACCAGTTGGGATGAAGTGGGAGAAGGAAAGATTCTAGGCCCGGAATTGGTGCAACAAATGCATGAGACAACCAAATTGATTCAGAAGAGATTACTTGCTGCTCAAGGTAGGCAAAGAAAGTATGCAGACCCGGCACGTAAGGATATTAGATTCCAAGTAGGTGAAGCCGTATTGCTGAAAGTATCACCGAGGAAAGGATTGTCTAGATTTGGCAAAAAAGGGAAGTTAGCACCTAGATATATTGGTCCTTTTGAAGTTTTGAGTCAAGTGGGAAAGGTGGCCTATGAATTAGCTTTGCCGCCTCAGTATCAGCATGTGCATAATGTGTTTCATGTGTCATTGCTTAAGAAGTATGATCCTGATGCCAACCATGTGATATATTATGAACCTATAGAGATTCAGGAAGACCTGTCATTTATGGAGCAACCTGTCAAAATACTCGACTGGCAAGAGAAGAGTCTTAGAAATAAGTTGGTCAAGTTGGTAAGAGTACTTTTGAGAAATCCCAAGGTTGAAGAGTCAACGTGGAAACTAGAGTCGGATATGCGTAGCCGGTATCCTCATTTATTCTCCTAGATTCTGAGGACAGAATCCTTTAAGGAGGAGAGGATGTTACGACCGGTATTTCTAAATCTTATATATATAATTATGTGTTTACAATTGAGATTCAAATTATGTGGAATTATAAATGTGGGTGATTATTGTGTTGAGTGCCTATAAATTAAGTGTTTAATGTATTAGTACATATATATATAAATTTTTTAAAAGGAAAATCTTATTATTTAGTATTTTTAAATGATAATCAAGAGTACTTCATTTTATATGAAAACTCTATTTTAAAAATCTTTTAACAACAAATTTTCAAATCTTATATCATTAAATTTCTAAAATCGGCTATTTTATGATTTATATTTTGTGATTAATGGAAGTGCATTTATATTATATAAATTGTTTTACATAAATTAGTTGAATTTTAATTTTCAATTTACTTAGTTGCCCATACATGCATTTTGATCCCAATACAAGTTAAGGGGAAACTTGGAAATTCCAACCCCACTAACTACTACTTTACTAGCCAAATTATTACCTTATCCTTGCATGCAAAATAACACAAGCTTTCTTGAGGGCTACTCTTGTCAATTTTCACTTCCACTCACTTTCTAATCAAATCAAAATAAAAAATCATGTACAAGTTGTCATAATCACACTCACTTCACTCCACTCCACCCTCACCTCTCATCTCCCTCACCCTCTCTCAGCCTTCTCTCTCTCTCGGCCTTCACTCTCGGCCGAAGCCCCCCCTCTTTTGCTTCATTTTTTCATTCTAACACCCATCTTCCATTTAAGTAATATTACTCCCAATATCTTGTTCTTTAATAATCCAAAGAGTTTAGGATGAAAAGTCTATGTTTTAGTCTTGCATGGTAGTGTTTTATTAAACTGAAAGTGAACACCCTTGATTTTTGTGAATTTAAGGTTTTCACCATGAGGTATATTATCATAGGGTTGAGTATGGCTAGAAATGAGTGTGTCACACTCATGCAAATGTTTTTTTCACCCTAATCCATTCGTCCATGACTTGTTAGGATCCGATTGGATGGTGTTTTTGTTGCCTTGTTAATTTTTGTATGTTTATGTGATAATAGCTTGGTTTTGGAAATAAAAACTTGATGAAACTCTTTGCATGATAAGTGATCATATATTTATGGTTAATTCTAGGCTTGCATGTTGAAGGTATGATGAAATTTCTATGGAAACCATATTGTTTTTGGCTTGTAAGTTCGAAAGCATACATACATAGGTCCAACTCATGATTTTCGAAAGTTCTTGATCATTTGGATTGATTTTTGTTAATAATCTCTAATTTCATTTGAGTTAAGATATTAATTATGATTAGTGCTCCTTGTTATGTGATTTTAATTTGTATATATATGAAGGATTTAAGTTGTTATTTTCAAAGTATGATGACTTATAAATAGTGTATTGTGTTAACTCTTGTTTTGCTATATCACACCTTAGGTAAGGATGATCTCCACTAAGCCAATGTTGTGTGTGCGAGTGTTAGTTCAGTAGGTTGCCTTGGTTGAGGATTAGTTTGGGTTTTGGTTGATGTTTAATTTGGTTTGTCAAGTGGGAAATATGGTGGAAAGGGGTACAATAGATTCTGCAGATTTTCAGTTTGGTCTCATGAGGTTTAGAGTGAGATTTGACCATGTCATTGTATTGAACTTTGAGGCCCAAATCACCATAATCTAGTACAAGGGGTATAATTTAGATTTCAGGTGTTTGTTAGAGGTTTGTAGGTTGTTTGGTTAGGTGCACGAGTGAAAATACCAAATCTGTCCAGGAGGGGACAGTTTTGCCACAACTTAAAAATGAGGAGTTTTGACCATGTCATGGGTAGGCCCTCACTAGGACTTGGTTGACCTTAGTTAGAGGGAGTGTCATGGGTGTTTTTCCAGCCATAGTTTATAGGAATTGAGTTAGAATCATGTGTCACAACTTAGGGCAAAACAAGACACTTTTCTGTCTAGAAAATATGGGAACCGTGGAATTTAAGCTTAGGCCTAGGGAGGCCCAAGCTAGGCCCTTGAGACACACCGAGTTTGGGAGTTGCCTTATGATCAGAAGAGTCTAGTGTAAAAGTGTGGGAGGTAAACTTGAAATGTAAGGGTGTTAATTGAACTCAAAACCCCATTGGTGTCATCCTGAAATCACTATAATGAGCACATTCACTTCACATTTAGTTTTAGAGCACTTACGAGTGAGGCCTAGGTTGATCACCATAGTTGTAATAGTATAAGGTCATTAGAGTGTAGGGCCTCAGTCAGGGTCAATAATAACTTGATGGTTTAGAAAAGACACTTCGAGTTATGAGGTCAATATTAAGAGTTTTGGCTAGTTTAGCATAACTAAGTGACTTGAGTAAGTGGTGTGAGATCATCCAAGCTTAGTGATGAAATATAGTGTGTTGATATATTATTATGTACTTAAATGTGTTATGTGAGCATATGTGGGTATGTGAACTATTATGCTTATAAGATAATTGCAAGCATATATGTGTATATAGGCCTAAGTGCCAAAGTGGTTTATAATTAGGTTGAGTTGGTGAGAATATATTATAATGGGGTTATTATTATTTTGTGTAGGATCACGAGATGAGGGTAAACATGCCATTAAAGTCGAGTAAAGCTCCCAGTTGCTCCCACCTGCCAGTCAAGTCAAGCCTTTCTCAAGGCAAGTGTTTCAACCTACCTTTTTGTTTATACTGCAAGTGTGTGTTAGCCCAGCTTTTATATATGATGCGAGTATCCTAATTCACCTAAATGTATACATAATCCAAGTGGTTTCAAATTTATCTTTCGTATTAGATGCAAATGCCATGAACCCTCAAGTATTTATTGCAAGTAGTTTAACTTTGCTTGGAGATTGCCATGCAAGTAATTCAAAAGTCATACCATGCTAGTATACCAAAGTAATTGTGATGCTGAACCCTGTATAAGTCATACTTAGTAACCTTATCTTGACACCTAAAAGTCAGTTATTCCTCAAAGATTGTTCATATATGCTTGATTACTCTATTCTTATCCTTAAACCATGATACCATGTTATGCTTTGAACTGATGATCACCTTCTTTATATTTTAAATACCTATATTTTATCTGGAACCACTACATTGAACCTTGTTTGACTTAGTTCCTTTTTACCATTCAATAACCCTGTTAAACCCCATTACCCAATCCCATGTGAATAGAAACTTTGCAATTTCCTTTGATAAGGTAGCAGTCTAGTTAATCATGACCTTAAAATTTATTGAACCTATTCCACGTGCTTCGAAATTAATCTAGAACCCTTGATAAAGATGCTCACTGTTTAAGAAATTAACCGTCACTTGGCATCAGTTTTTAAAATAAAAAGTTAAAAGTGGATTTTTCAGTCCTAAAGGGGGACGAATGTTTTCTTGAAATAGTGGATCTGGACTGAAACGCAATTCCTTTCCGCTTTTAACTTATAGGCTTAAAAGTTGCCTAGGGATCCATTAATGTTCCAGAACCCAACGAGGTTTGGGATTACTTCGCGGCTGATCACCAGCTATAATCCGTAGCGTCATAAAATGGTTTTTGATAAAGAAATGGTTTTGAATTGTTTTATTACAAGAAAAAGATGCCATCACCCAGAAAGTTTATCTCTTGATACTATATTATTGAATCTTTCATTTCCATTGTTATTCTTTTATTCTTGTTTACGTATATTATAGTACTTGTTGAGCATTTGGCTCACTACTTGCTTTACCCTGATATTACAGCTAGCAAATATGGTTAGATTCAAGCAGACAGCGCGTAAGACTTGTGATGCCGATTTGTATGTTCGAGCTCAGGTAGATTAGTGATCGTTTTATGTAAGGACTCGAAATTAAAATCAGGTTGTAATAGTTAATAGTGTTGGGTTGTTCCAAACCCTAAACTGTAAGATCTTGGATTCAGATGTATTATTTCCTTTTGTTAACTATTGTAATAATTTGTATAGTGTCTTTTGTTAAATTTGGGGCATGATAGTCTCCATCTGTAGAGTTCCTGTGCTTCACAGTTTAATATTGTTTATCTATTTATGTTTTCATGTTGAGTTATAAATCCTCGATTACATGTTACATTACATTATGCTTTACAATATCTTATTGTCGATTATCTTATGTTATCGTTTTAATGAGTATATGATGCATTGTTATTCACTGTTATTCACTTGCTGAACGTTTTGCTCAATAATATTGTTATTGATGTTATCCCTTCAGTGAAATCCGAAGATGGTTCGTTTCAAGCAAACCGCGCATAAGACTTCTGGGGACTGGGGGTATGCCTATCGTCAGATGTTGGAGCAGGTAGGGAACTAGTAGTTCCCTAAGGATTATAAACTTTGGGTTTTAAATTTGGTAGAAATTGGTCTTAAGCTATTTTTGTTCTGTAATAATAAAGATGTTAGATGTTGTTCAAACTCAATCCTGTGTATTCGGGAATTGTGGTTAAGGTTTGTAGCCTTAATATTCTATCTTTTGTAGTACTTTACTGTTTAATTAATATTAGGCATATTTCTGCTAGTTAGTAGTGTGGGTCCGTCACAGGTTGGTATTAGAGCCACAGGTTTGAGTCACTGAACAACATAGGATAAATGAATATAAGATAGGAATTTAGAGAATAAGATGAACTTAGATCATTTGGGTTTTGGGATGTTAGAATCTATAGGTTTTCTGACCCTTTTATTTATAACCGCGTATATATATATATATATATATATATATATATATATATATATATAACTATTTGACGGGCATCATCCTCATCGACTCCCGGATTCCCTTCTACTGTGCCATTCCCTCTTTACGAGCATATGGTATTGATGGTTGATCGACTGGAGGGCGAGAACACGAATTCGACGTAGGGTGGACCAGTTGTACCGCGAAAGCTTTGATGACAAGCCCAACTAACCCCGACTGATAGCTAGGATTGAGGAGATCATCCAGATGGCTGAGGATTGTGACGCCCTCCAAACCCGGGGTCTAGATTTGGGGGTCACTAGCCAATAAATCATAATAAAATAATCACAGTGGAATAATATAATAAGTATGACCCCTTACATGCAACTGGATCGATCACAGGTTAGAGTATGAAACAGACACTAATACAAACCAGCTGTTATTACAAATCATAAGTCTAATTAGTTTTACAGATTATTCAAATTTTATTACAAACCTCTAAACTATTTAAGCGTCCCAAAACAGTCTACCTGGAAAACACACCAAACTATCTACAAGCACTCGACTTCTGATCAAACCTGGAATTCAAGTCTGCCTTGGCTTAGCTGAAAGATTAGATTAATAAACAAGAATGAGCGAAAGAAATGCTCAACAAGCAGTATACAACTTATGATTTAGAACAAAAACAACAATATATCTAAGGAGCAAAACCAAACAACAATACCTGAACAGTATCAAAAACTGATATAAGTTTTAATAATAAATAATACCTTTTTTTATCTTTTTGTTTTGGATTAGAATCCTCGAACGACGATATGTTGCCGCGGGTGATCAGCCGCGGAGCAACACCGGTATGCCGAAGCATATCCAACCAAACAAATGGGGTGCCCAAGGCACATATTGGCCTAGCGAGGTATTATAATCAAGTATAATACATGGCTCACACTGGACCGCTGCCGTGGCCTCTTACGCTATATACAACTTATGATTTAGAACAAAAACAACAATATATCTGAGGAGCAAAACCAAACAACAATACCTGAACAGTATCAAAAACTGATATAAGTTTTAATAATAAATAATACCTTTTTTTATCTTTTTGTTTTGGATTAGAATCCTCGAACGACGATATGTTGCCGCGGGTGATCAGCCGCGGAGCAACACCGGTATGCCGAAGCATATCCAACCAAACAAATGGGGTGCCCAAGGCACATATTGGCCTAGCGAGGTATTATAATCAAGTATAATACATGGCTCACACTGGACCGCATTAAATAATAAATGAATATTATTTATTAAATAAATAATAAATGAATATTATTCATTAAATAATAAATGAATATTATTTTGAATATTCATTCGAGGACTTAAGACTCCATTTATTTTATTTAATGAATATTATTTTGAATATTCATTTGAGGACTTATGACTCCGCTTATTTATTAAATAATATTCTTTATTTTATTAAAGAATAATGTTTCGATAATCAAACTTATTTTCGATTATTCAAATAAAGATCATACTTTCGTATAAGTATATCTTTGGTTATTAGTATTCATTTCAAGTATGAGTTTTAAAACTTTTACTTCAATTATTTTTATAAGGATTATCCTTATGGGAATATTATTTAAATAATAATATTCAGATATTTTCTAATATATCGGGACTGATTTATTTCATTAAATCAGCATTACTCCAAACATTCTTAAAAATGTTTTCGAGTCTTTAAAATGATTTTAAAAGTTAGAGCGGATCCCAAAAACTCGTTTCCAGATTTAAGAGCTTCCTTTCGAAGGAGACTTGAATATTCGCTCAAAAATCTTAGGGATCCGGCTCTGTGGTGTATTTTATATTCGCAACGAGGTTGCTGTTTTGAGAAAACAATTTGATTACTTGCCCAATGTTCGGGAAGTAAGTCCATCTAATTGAGTCGGCATAAGCGACAGGCCGGGGTACGGTCTATGAAGGTGTAAGAGGCTGGGTGACAGTCCATCCACGCGTGAGTGGCCGGGTAACGGTCTAGCGCGAGGTCCTAATGTGGCCAGGGTGATGACCGGCGAGGAATTCATCCATCTACAGTAGAAAAGGTTACTTATTGGTATCTTTGTCTGATCAGCAAGATATCAGGTTTATGCCAAAATTCTTTTCTTTCCAAATTCATTGGATATTGCAACTCTGTTCATAGTTTACATGACAGAGGTTTTCAGGAAATGTATGAGAGATATATATGGATATATATATCGTGACTTAATGAAGTATCTAGTAACTTCATTTCTTTTGAATGATATTATAAAGATTGAATCTATTCAAATCTTGTCTTGTAGTCTCATCTATGTGATGAACTTTTGAAACTAATTATAACTTGAACGGTGGTAGTTCAAGTAGTATTCGGAAAAGATATAAGTATATTGGAGTATCTTTTAACTTCATCTTTTAAACTTATATCTAGTAAATGATTATCTTATGCATGTCAAAGATTTTCAGAAAAACGTTGAGACAAGGTTAGATATATGAGATCACCTTGCAACGATATTTTTATACAGTTATAAACTGGAACTCTATGTTTATTATGCATGGAAGAGGACTTCCAAGATTTTGAAAAGTATATGTACATATATACTGAATATTTTGCGACTTGGTCGCGTTAAGAGATCAAACTTGGTTCATTTCTTCTTGACCAAGACTTTCATGAGTACTATGAGAATGCTCATATATTGTTAATTATTATACATATTATTTCGGTGGGCTTGTTGCTCACCCTTGCTTTCTTCTTTCATCACACAACAACAGATAGACAAGATGAACATGATCAAACTCCCAATTCACGAGCGGATAGGAAACGTTCCGCAGTTTCCTGTAGGCGTTGATGCCATTGTAGCTAAGGTAGGATCTACCAATAGGCTAGGCTTTCAACTTTTGATGTACCAGACTTATGTATATTTATGAATTGTAATAATGGCAAGGAATATGTAAATTATTCAGAAACCCTTTTTAAGGTAAAATGGTTTATAATTGTGGAATAAATGACTTGTGTTATTTTTGGTATTCATCTCTGAGACTATAACTTGTGGTTTGTGTGTATATTGTGGGGTCACAGTACGCAGTAGTTGGTTGATTATTAAGATTAAGTATTATTAAGGGAAATGGAACTCGTGACAACCCAGATCCCCGACCCCGGATTTGGGGGTGTTACAGAAATGGTATCAGAGCGGTGGTATTCCGAATCTAACGCGTTCGTGTACTAAGGTTGACGCAATTATTAAAAGGTTATAGAATGCTAACGAGCAAAAGTGTAACCAGTATAGTATTATGTACGGAAGATAGTAATGACTACGAACTGGAAAAGAATGGGTATTGAGAAGCAAAAGCTATAATGCTAGAAGCTATGATGAGAGTCTGTGCAATAGACTTGAGAGAAATTGGAACGATCACTTAACACGGATTGAGTTTTCTTACGATAATAGATCATATGTCAGTATTGAGATATCGCCTTATGAGATCCTTGAGAGAAGACAATGTTGATCTCCCTTATGTTAGGATGAAGTTGTAGAGCGCAAGATGCTCGGACCCGCAGTAGTCCAAAGGACCAAGGATATAATAGATCTAATTAGAGGACGGCTGGTAATAGCCCAAGATGGACATAAGAAGTATATTGATTTGACACGAAATGAAAAGGAGTAGGAAGTAGGGGACCTAGTGCTGTTATAGGTATTCCCTTGGAAAGGAGGGATGTGGTACGGAAAGAAAGGAAAGCTAGGCCCACGAATTGTTGGACCCTTGGACATATTAAGTCATATTGGGAAGTTAACATATGAGCGCATAGGCATGCAACCAAACATAACCTATATGGAGCAACCGGGAAAGGTTATAGATTGAAAAGGAACAAGTGCTTAGGAGAAGGTTATTAAACTAGTCAGAGTTTGATGGTAGAACCACAATGTGGGAAAATTGACTTGAGAGTTAGAAAGTGCAATGCTAAGAAAGTATCCCTATTCATTTTTATCTGATTCTGGGACGGAATCCTTTTAAGGAGGGGAGACTGTAATAACCCCAATTTTTGAAATTTTTGAAATACGGATGAATAGTAACTTTTGCTGATGATGTTGATTAAGGAAAATTATCATACCACACTATATAGGAGTACTGTTATGGAAATTCTAAGATCGTATTAGTATTCCATAAAGTAAATAAGTGTATGCAAAGTTCGTCAGAATCCAAATTCGAACATTTTGATTTTTCCCGAAAATCCACCAGATACCGAAAGAATTGAATATAAGGTAACATAATTAAAAGGATTTAATTCAAGGATTAAAAGAGAAGATCATAAAAGGAATATAAAATATTGAGAAAGGTTTAGGGAAACCGAAGTAATAAGATCCCGGGTATGATCCCTCAAACATTAAACGAGAACGAAAGTTAAGCGAACCGTATAACAGATCAGCGGTCATTAGCCAAGTAATTAGGGGTTAATCAAAGAGGTTAATGGATGATGATGTCATCACACCAACAAGAGGAAGACAAGTGTAACAAGATGACATAAGCAGATGACATAAGCATGACCGAAAAGGGAAGGAAGTGTTGGTTGATTATAAACCACACAAAATTTACCATGGTTAAAAGGTTAATTAATCAAAACAAAAACAAAACAACCAATCCAAGGCAAAACAAATCACAAAACACAAATTAGAAGTTGACTTTTGCTTTCCAAGAACAAAAGCTCTCGGCCAAAACCAGAGCAGCAACTTCAAACTATCATATCTCCTTCAATACTCACTCAAATAGTATGTTATATAGCTCTTTGGAAAGGTATTGAGATGGCCTACAACTCTTGTTCACAAGTCTCGTCCAAATAAGCATGGTAAGACCCTCGTTTTGACAGTTCTTTCAATCTGACTTTTAGAAACTTCAAAACCTAACTTTGTGTTCTTGATTTCTTTGGAAAGATCAAGCTTGTAGGAGGTTAGATTAAGGCTCCCTAAGGCTTCCTAGCAACTTAACACCTACCAAGGAAGGTATCAACTTCAAACCCTACCTTTGATTTTATGATTCCATTAAGTTTTATTGAAGCATTGTTAGTATTAAGGCTTGATCTTTGATTATAAGTAGTCTTGGTGGATTTGTATTGGTTTTGAATATTGGGTCTTTCATTGGTTGGATAAAATGGTAAAATTTGGAGTTGGGGACTGAGTTTGTAGTATTATGGTTGAATATTGTTGTATTGGTGGTTATAAGTGAATTGATGATAATTTAGAGTGTTAATTAAATTGGAAATCGCGTAAACATAAATGTCATAATGCCCGATTTTCCTTAACTGTTCTGTTCTTAACATCAGGACCCGTGAACTCACTGTTAGATTTTGACCATTGCCATGAGTAGATATTTCATGTTATGAGCTTCCTTTTGATATGTGGTTCGCTTGAATCCGATGTACGGTTTAGGAGAAACGACCGTTTTAAGTAACGGCATTTCGCGACCGAACCATTACCCCTCGCCTTACTTTGAAACCTTGGTTAAGGTCCTTAAATGACTAATTGGAGTATGAAACAATTATGTAAAGTGGATCAGGCAGTTGGTAGGGTACTCGCGAAAGAATCGCCTTAAAATTCTTAATGGTTAATTTATTAAAAATGGTGGAGCCAAGGGTACTCGAACGACTTATGTGATTCGTTAAGCGTAGAAGTGACCATAAGCGAACGTTAAGGTTCAATTGGTTAAAGTCTAGTTTCTTAAGCGACCGGGGTTTAATTCTGACTTATGTTGTTGTTCATAGGTTATCGGACCCACTCTAAGCTTAAGTCTATCCGGGAACACTCAGGCAAGTTTTCAACCCGTTATACTGTTGTTGTGATGTATATATATGTATATGCATTATCTTGTGATAAGTGCATGAATATTATTAGCAAATCTTGTGATATATTGGAGCATGCTGATATGGTATATATGCATGTCTGTTTCGTAATCTTGATATCTAATGGTTGATTCAATTGTTTATAAGTTGCATAATACCTATGCTAGAGATAAGCAGTAGTTGCGTATACCCTTAGTATAGGGGACCCAAAGGTGAACATATTTCTAAACCGGGAGTCGATGTTCCCGAGTATAATATATATATATATATATATATATATATATATATTTTTATTTATATATATATAGGTAGATATAGTTTTCAAAACTATTAATCAAATAAGGTTTATTCGATAGCTTTATTTTATTTAATGAATATTATTTTGAATATTTATTCGAGGACTTATGACTCCGTTTAGTTTATTTAATGAATATTATTTTGAATATTCATTCGAGGACTTAAGACTCCATTTATTTTATTTAAATGAATATTATTTTGAATATTCATTTGAGGACTTATGACTCCGCTTATTTATTAAATAATATTCTTTATTTTTTTAAAGAATAATGTTTCGATAATCAAACTTATTTTTGATTATTCAAATAAAGATCATACTTTCGTATAAGTATATCTTTGGTTATTAATATTCATTTCAAGAATGAGTTTTAAAACTTTTACTTCAATTATTTTTATAAGGATTATCCTTATGGGAATATTATTTAAATAATAATATTCGGATATTATCTAATATATCGGGACTGATTTATTTCATTAAATCAGCATTACTCCAAACATTCTTAAAAATGTTTTCGAGTCTTCAAAATGATTTTAAAAGTTAGAACGGATCCCAAAAACTCGTTTCCAGATTTAAGATCTTCCTTTCGAATGAGACTTGAATATTCATTCAAAAATCTTAGGGATCCGGCACTGTGGTGTATTTTATATTCGCAACGAGGTTGCTGTTTTGAGAAAACAATTTGATTACTGCCCAATGTTCGGGAAGTAAGTCCATCTAATTGAGTCGGCATAAGCGACAGGCCGGGGTACGGTCTATGAAGGTGTAAGAGGTTGGGTGACAGTCCATCCACGCGTGAGTGGCCGGGTAACGGTCTAGCGCGAGGTCCTAATGCGGCCAGGGTGATGACCGGCGAGGAATTCTTCCATCTACAGTAGAAAAGTTTACTTATTGGTATCTTTGTCTGATCAGCAAGATATCAGGTTTATGCCAAAAAAAATTTCTTTCCAAATTCATTGGATATTGCAACTCTATTCATACTTTACATGACAGAGGTTTTCAGGAAATGTATGAGAGATATATATGGATATATATATCGTGACTTAATGAAGTATCTCGTAACTTCATTTCTTTTGAATGATATTATAAAAATTGAATCTATTCAAATTTTGTCTTGTAGTCTCGTCTATGTGATGAACTTTTGAAACTAATTATAACTTGAACGGTGGTAGTTCAAGTAGTATTCGGAAAAGATATAAGTATATTGGAGTATCTTTTAACTTCATCTTTTAAATTTATATCTAGTAAATGATTATCTTATGCATGTCAAAGATTTTCAGAAAAACGTTGAGACAAGGTTAGATATATGAGATACCTTGCAACGATATTTTTATACAGTTATAAACTGGAACTCTGTGTTTATTATGCATGGAAGAGGACTTCCAAGATTTTGAAATGTATATGTACATATATACTGAATATTTTGCGACTTGGTCACGTTAAAAGATCACCTTGGTTCATTTCTTCTTGACCAAGACTTTCATGAGTACTACGAGAATGCTCATATATTGTTAATTATTATACATATTATTTCGGTGGGCTTGTTGCTCACCCTTGCTTTCTTGTTTCATCACACAACAATAGATAGACAAGATGAACATGATCAAACTCCCAATTCGCGAGTGGATAGGAAACATTCCGCAGTTTCCTGTAGGCGTTGATGCCGTTGTAGCTGAGGTAGGATCTACCAATAGGCTAGGCTTTCAACTTTTGATGTACCAGACTTATGTATATTTATGAATTGTAATAATGGCAAGGAATATGTAAATTATTTAGAAACCCTTTTTAAGGTAAAATGGTTTATAATTGTGGAATAAAATGACTTGTGTTATTTTTGGTATTCATCTCTGAGACTATAACTTGTGGTGTGTGTGTATATTGTGGGGTCACAGTACGCAGTAGTTGGTTGATTATTAAGATTAAGTATTATTAAGGGAAATGGAACTCGTGACAACCCGGATCCCCGACCCCGAATTTGGGGGTGTTACAGGAATGAAAATTATACATTTAATCTTTTGAGAGAAATGATATACACTAGTGATTTTAAAAGATTTTAATGAAATAAGAAATCACTAATGTAGAAAGAAGTTTGATTTTCTCCTAAAACTCACTGTACATATAAAACAATATAATTGTGCCAAGTAATAAGAGAGTTATTAATATGACGACTCTACTAGTTCATATTAAACTGTAACTTCAGTTAGAGTGTCATACCATGTTCTTGACGATTGCTCGAGTAGTACACTAGTTCATACCAACCTAAAGTGAGATTGTGAAGAAGAGATTGCATAGTCCAATAGATCTGCAGTTGCAAAGTCCATGAACTGTGGTGCACTGACTTCCTCTTTTGACTCACCAACCAGGAGTACACTTGTACACATCTTACTAGAGTCCAATTCCAAATGTAATGTGCATCATGTGTGTGATATGTCATAATATTCTCAAGTCTCGTCACTGGTGCTATATGTTAGATACTTCTTCCTGATAATAACCTAGCACAATATACAAATTTTCAATGATAACATTACCAGCTTACAAACAGCCATATCCCTCAGATAAACCTTTGCTGTTATCTCCAAAGGTAACCAGTGGGCCAGCTTTCTCAACTACATTTGATAGCAGGGATCTATCTCCGGTCATATGTCTTGACAATCCACTGTCAAGAATCCACACAATCGGTTCCACCTGTTTACTGCCCAGCACTTCAAATGGATTAGACCTTCTTCGGAACCCAAACTTGGTTGGGCCCGACATACTTGTAGAATTGACCTTCGTTAGGCAAAACAACATTCTTAACTTTAATGGTCTCAACTTTCTCAATGACTGAACATTTGACCTTGTAAACAGCCTTAACAAATTTCTGTTTAGGCTTAGGCACAAATGTCTCCTTTCTAGCCTTAGAAGGACTAGCAGTCTTAGACCTATCATGCTTCCTATTATTCACATGCTGACGAGGAGTAGTCTTATCACTAGAAACATGATTACCATTAAAATAAGCATACATTAAATTAAAAGCACAAGACATACAATTAGCAACACCACATGCTTTATGAGAGGGATTAACAACAGGAAAATTATGCATGGTAGACATGGCAGTTTTGTTATCCAACTCATGTGTGTCTGAGTTAGTCTCAGTTGCTTTCACAACTTTGACTGGAACTTTCGACACACTTGACTTGGAAACAACCTTCTCATTAGCAAGATCTTCAGCACACATTTCTTCTTGAATAATAGAGGAGGTCGTATCAAATGGTTCAGCAATTGATCTTTTATAGAGGGGTGCATCAACACCCTTAAGCACATGTGGTACTTCCCTACCTTTAGCACAAACATGAGGAGGGGAATTTATGCCTAATTCTCCAATAGTAGCATTGTAATCATAACCTATTCCAGATGTTTGATTAACAGCTTGCTTACTGTAGAACTCTTTAGCCTTCGAACAAGAATTGAAGTAGGCTCTAACCTTAGTATCATCCTCTAGAAAAGATACTTGTTCTTTTAACTTGTCTTGATTAATGCGCACAAGTCTTAATTCATTGACCTCTTTCTCAAGGTCTTTGATCTGTTGACCTAACAGTTCATTATCACGACGAGCACAATCTAAGGAACCTCCTAGATGATAAACTAATTCAACATCAGTAAATTTTATCTCTTTTCTTGATGATGAAGCTTTTCCATCAATAGCCATAAGAGCAAGATTCTCATCTTCTTCATCTTCACTATCAGTATCATCCCAACTTCTTCCCTTTGCCAGGTATGCCCTTTCAGAGTTACTCTTCTGATTTGAATCATAAGAGTTCTTCCTTACTTGCTTTGGCTTCCTGCATTATGTGGCAAAGTGTCCCAACTCATTGTAGTTATAGCATCTAATGGTGTTCCGATCAACCATCCATGTTTTGTATCCACCACTACTGGTGTTAGAGGATGAAGATCCACCTGTCTGGAATCTGTTGTAGTTGGACTTGTACTTGAACTTGGGATTTCTTTTGAATCTGACATTGGAGAATCTCTTGACAATCTGGGCCATTGACTCATCTTCCAATGGCTCCAGCTCTTCCAAGGAATAAAAATCATCACTGGATTGATTTATAGTAGGAGGATCATATTCTGCTACTAACACATTTTCCTTAGCCTTGGAAAACTGTACCATTCTCTCCGACTGTTGAGATTGTTGTTGTTGTTGACCTTCAGCTACAAGAGCAGTAGATGTGCTGACCATTCTATCTTTCCCGTAGACTTCCTTCTGCTGAATCTGCTCCAACTCATAGGGTTTTAACATACCATAGAGTCTATCCAAAAAAATCTCACTCAGATCTCTAGCTTCTCTTATGGCAGTGATTTTATGTTCAAGATGAGTTGGCAGTGTTAAAAGGAACTTTTTGTTGACCTCCTTGATTGAATAATATTTTCCATTTATGTTCAGGTTGTTGATCAATGCATTGTACATCTCAAACACTTCAGTAATTCCTTCTCCTGGATTGGATTTAAAATGTTCATACTCAGAGGTTAGGATCTCCAACTTGTTCTCCTTAACTTCCTCTGTACCTTCATTAATCACCTCAATAGTTTACCAGATATGTTTGGAATTTTTACAGTTCATCACATGTCTGTTCATCAAGAAATCGAGGGAATCAACTAAAATAACTGAAGGCTGGCATCCAAGGAGGCTTCTTCTTTTTCAGCAGGAGAAAAATCCTCAGGCTCTTTTGGATAGGTTCTAGCTTTGGTAATCACAACATCATCTACTATCACCTCTGGTTCAATAATCATCGGAGTTTTTGGACCCTTCTTTAACAAGTTCAGATATTTGGAATTTGCAACTTGTAAAAACAAGAGCATCTTCTTCTTCCACATGATATAATTTTCTTTATCAAATAGTGGAATTTTAACGGTTCCAACTTTTTGTGAAGTCATTATGAATTTTTGAATAAATAAAAATTCAAGGAGTTGAAAAATAAAAAAAGTCTAGGATCTTGATTTGTTCGTTAATCAGAAGGCTCTCAAAGATTTGTGAAGGATTTCTCAAAGATTACAGTACCATTGACAAAATTGACCCGAAAGAATGAGAAGTTCGAATGGACGGGGAGTTGTGAAAAGAGTTTTCACGAATTAAAGCAGAAATTAGTGACCGCTCCAGTATTATCCCTTCCAGATGATCAAGGAGACTTTGTAATATTCAGCGATGCGTCACACAAAGGATTGGGTTATGTTTTTGTTAGGTCCCAATGTGTTTGTAGAAGGGGGGTTGAATACAAACAATACCGAATAATTGAATTTAGTGCGGAATAAAAAATTGAAACAAAATTCAAGTTAAATAAAAATATTATTAAACTTGAAAGGTGTTACAACAACGGTATCGATTACAAGGGATTAATCTCAAATTAATTATCACAAATATAGAATAAATTCGACATGAACTTTTTCTATTTTTGCAATAAAAAGATTCAAATGCTAAACGCAATTTGAGATTAAGTTCTAGGGATTTTGATCCGCTAGATAGTTACACAAGAACGAGAGAATGATTTCTAGTTGTTTGGATTTAACTTTAAAACTAGAAATTATGATCTTGAAATATGCAGATGAAAAGATGAAATATTGTTTCTGCTTCTTTTCTTTTTGTTCTTGAATAAGTGTGTTCTGTATCTTCGTCTTGAATGTCTGCTGCTGCTTCTGTCTTTATAATTCAATCAACAGAATCACTTGAACTGGAATGACAATTCGCTGAACTAGCAAGACAATCTGCTGAACCAGTAGAACTTTCGGTATGACAATCAGTTTAAGCTAGTACGACTTTCGGCAAGACTATCTGTTGAACTGGCAAGACTATCACACTGAACTAGCAAGACTATCTCCTTCCAGAAGAACTTTCGGTGAGACAATTGAAATGACTTGGCATGACAATCGGTATGACAATCCAGATTGTCATGCTAGTTCAATTTCAATTGTCTTGCTGAATTAAAACTGATTTTAATCCAATTAAAATTCTGAAATTTTTTAATATTAATTCAGAATTAATTAATCAATTAATTCAATTAATCAATAAATTAATCCTTACAGATATTATTTATTTTCTTAATTAAATTATATGACTTAATTAATTAATAGAGAATTAATACTAATCTTGAGCAGCAACCACTCTTCTGAAAATCTTTCTGAAAATCACTGAGAATTATGAATCAATTCCACCACTTCAATGTTGACACTCGATGTACTGTCTGGTTCATGAGTGACTAACTTCCGTGACGTTTCTTCATGTCTTGACTTTGATACTTTGATTTTCTTCAGATTAAATCCTTGTAATTCTCTGATACCCTGACGAGATCTCTGTCACTTGATTAAATCCCCAATCTTGATTTGTATCACTGAGGCTTGATCAATTTCTTGAACTTCTTCCAGTGAAGTAATTCCTCAAGTCTGTAGATGAACCTTGTTTCTGAATCCTTTGACAGAAGTTACTTTGTGAGATCTCTTTGACGGTAGATCCACTATTTACTTATTACATTCTTATTTGAGTTGAGTTAAATCCTCGAATATACAAATAGGCTATGACATATGCCTTACAGTTTTAATGCAACACGGGAAGGTGATAGCCTACGCGTCAAGACAACTTAAGCCTCACAAGCCAAGGTACCCAACTCATAACTTGGAACTGGATGCAATTGTATTTGCTTTGAAGCTGTGGAGACATTACCTATATGGAGGAAAATGCGAAATATATACAGATCACAAGAGCCTGAAGTACATTTTCACTCAAAAGGAATTAAACATGAGGCAACGAAGATGGTTGGAGTTGATTAAGGACTATGATTGCATGATCAATTATCATTCTGGGAAAGCGAATGTAGTAGCGGATGCTTTAAGTCGCAAAGAGAGATTGAATATGTTGATTTTGGCCCAAGAGTTATCAAAGGAATTTGAGAAAATGGGAATTGAGATCTAAGCTCTAAGTGCACCGACATACATGATTTGTACAATGACTTTTCAACCAGAATTACTACAAAAGATTAAGAAGTGCCAAGAAGAAGTGATGAATGAAAGGATGAATGAGTTAACCGGAGAAGAGATTTGCACTCAAAAACACAACCAAGGAATTTTAAGATTCTCAGCAAGAATTTGGATACCGAATGTGGAAGAACTGAAGAATGAGATTTTGAAGGATGCTCACGACTCAGAATTTTCTATTCACCCCAGAAGCATAAAAATGTACCAAGATTTGAAACAGAACTTTTGGTGGCCAAATATGAAGAAGGAGATTGCAAAATGGATTAGTAGATGTTACACTTGCCAAAGGGTAAAAGCCGAATATCAGAAACTGAGTGGATTAATTCAACCCTTAAAGATACCTGAATGGAAGTGGGATCACATTGCGATGGACTTCCTAGTTGGATTACCAAGGACAAAATCTAATCACGACGCTATTTGGGTAATAATCGATCGATTGACTAAGTCGGCTCATTTTCTACCGATCAACGAGAGATTTTTAATGGATGCTATTCATATGTAGCTAAAGGAAATTATCACTCGCCATGGGGTTCCAGTATCTACTGTGTCAAATAGAGACCCTTGTTTGAACTCCAGATTTTGGAAGCAATTTCAAGAACATTTAGGAACTCGATTCAAGATGAGCACTGCCTATCACCCATAGACAGATGGAAAAAGTGAGCGCACGATTCAGACCATAGAAGACATGCTGAGATCTTGTGCTTTGGACTTCAAAGGAACTTGGGATGAACATTTGCCCCTGGTAGAGTTTTCATATAACAATAGCTTTCATGCCAGTATTGGAATGCCCCCGTACGAAGCTCTTTATGGAAGGAAGTGTAGATCACCTCTTTATTGGGATGAAATTGGAGAGCGAAAGATAATTGGCCCCGAACTGATTCAACAAACAAAAAGAGCGGTAGATTTGATTCGAAATTGATTAATCGCGGCTCAGGATACACAAAGAAAGTACGCTGATCCATGCAAAAAGGACGTAGAGTATGAAATAGAAGAAACCGTTATGTTGAAAGTGTCACCCTGGAAGGGGATAGTTAGATTGGGAAAGAAAGGAAAGTTGAGTCCAAGATTTGTCGGACCTTTTGAGATTTTGGGTAAAGTTGGAAAAGTGGCATACGAGTTGGCCTTACCACCTCAAATGCAGCACATTCACAAAATTTTTCACGTATCATTTCTTAAGAAGTTCAACCCCGCCGCCAAATGTATCATAGAGAGTGAACCAGTAGAGATTGAGCCAGATTTGTCTTATATCGAGCAGCCAGTTAGCATTTTAGATAGAAAGGATAAAGTGTTAAGGAATAGAGTAGTTCCTTTAGTAAAAGTTTTGTGGAGGAATCCCAAGGTTGAAGAGTCGACATGGGAATTAGAAAGTGATATGTTAGATAAGTATCCTCATTTGTTTGCTTAGATTCGGGACATAATCATTTAAGGAGGAAGGTTGTAACGCCTATGAATATTTGATATGAATGTAATATAATATTCTGTTTTGTGCTATATAACTTTTATGTGTATTGGATGTCAGGAATTATGAGAATTTAATGTGTTCATATATGTTCTTCGTTAAGTGGCTTTGAGAATATTGTTAGATTATTTATGTGCGTATGATTAATTGTACGCAAGCAAATTTCGTTATGCGAGTAAATAATATTTGAGTTACTGTAGTTGTGATTAAGCGATAGATTATTATTCGGCTTAGAATCAAATTACTTTCAATTTCCCTATGTGACTTAGAATTTTTAATTATATTTATTGTGGCTTATTTAATAGGATATTAATCATAGAAAATTCTTTTAAAATATATTTTTGTTCAAAATTTTTGAAAACAATTTTATAAAACTTCTAAAATTTTATAGTATTTATGGTATTAATTTTGTGATTTATGGAGTTATATTTTATTTATTAAAATCCATTCTTTTTAATCATACTTTTATTAATTATTGAATTACTAGAATACTCTTGCATACATTTAAGTTTATAATAGGGTCCAAGGCTAAGACCATCAATTCTAACCCCACTAACTTGCAAGATTACCTCTTTAACCTTGCATGCATTTTTGTCACTACTAGTAAGAGGGACAATTATGTACATTTTCCATTCCACTATCACATTCTAGTAACAAAAACCAAGTGAGTGCTCTCATTTTTCCACACACACCCACTCACACACCTCACTCTCTCCTCTCTTCACTCCCTCTCGGCCGAAGCCCATCCCCACCCCCATTCTTGCCATTTTCTTCACTTTTTCTTCATCTTCTTTCACTTCTCAAGTTAGTAAAGCCAATAACTTTATCATTTAGTGGAGTAGCATCATTTTAAGGTGAGTTATGTGTGTGGATGTTGGTAAAGCGGAGGTTGAGGCCTTGATTCTTATGAACTCAAGGTTGCAACCATGGTGGCTTATAGAAATGAGCAAGATATGATCTTGGAGGGGTGTTACACTTCTATTTTACCAAGTTATACTCATTGTTCATAAAAATTTGGCAATGATTTCTTAGGAGCCGAATGTAAAGTGTTGATTTTGGGAAGTTTTTGTGAAAAATGATCATGCATGTTGATTTTTAAAGTCTTACTCCTTATAAATGTTGTTTTGTTAGGATTAAACCCTTGTATGCTATTTTTCCATCAAGATACCTTAAGTTTAGTACTTGCATGTTGATTTTAGCACTTGCATGTTGGATATAGTACTTGCACGTTGATTTATAAGTGATTTTCTAAGTAGAGACTATACTTGTTGATTCTGTGCTTTGGTGTTTGACTTGTATGAGATGCATGCTGTGGTTTTTGGTTATAAAATGCTAGATGAAGTATTCCATGATGATAAGTGATTATATTCAGTAGATGTCAAGTGATTACTTTGATAATATAGTTCGAATTTTTGCTTAACCACTCGAAGTCATGATATTGCTATTATAGTTGTTCTTTTAACCTTTTGATACATGATTTTTGGGAGTTGCAAGCCATGTTTCCTTTGATAAAATGCTAGTTTAGATTATAAATGATAATATGAGCTTAAGGTCAGTAGGTGTCATGAAGTTACCATGCATGTTTACTTCGAATTTTTGCTTAAAAATGCTAAGTGATGGCTTGCCATGTGATGTGTAACAACCCAAATCCGGGGTCAAGATTTGGTGTCACGAAACAATCTTTACATAAAATAAAAGAATATTTAATTAACCCCTTGAATCCGGATCGTTTACAGGTCATGGTATGAAACAAGAGTCTAACCTTCTACAACTCACCATAACTAGAATACCAGTGTAAATAACTTTGAACTAATGTTCTTGTCACATTCTTCTAACACCTTCAACCTCTCGCAGCGAAAATTTCTCTAACTTCTGCTGTCTATCAAAGCTATTCACTTTTATCCTTATCTGTTTCTGGTAGAAATAAGAATTTACAAAGCAAGATTGAGCCAAAAATGCCCAGCAAGTATATAATTTGAGTTTCAAGCATTAGTATCAAAATAAAAACTTCCGGACAAAATCTTAAAACAATTTTAAACAATTCTATTTATTTTGAGTGAGTGAGCGAATAAACGTTGGCTGTTACCAGCCTTTTCCAAAAATGAGAACCGATTCCCCGATTCATCTCCTGAATCAGGGTTTTGTCCGGTTTTGGAATCATAAAACCATTCGAGAGAGAATGTCATTAATGGCGATCAACAACAAATTAGACTGGTCACTAAAACCAACATATGCACTATATCCTGCTGATCAGTCAGGATACAGTGCGGATCTATACCCAACTGTATAGGCCCATTCAGGTACCTAGGCAGTACGGCCCATTTCGAGGCACCACTCATATCCCGGTCCTCGGGATTAAGACACACTTAATTCCCAAAACATCATCATTATCCAGCCCATGGAGTATTTTGATGTCAAATCCTTTTGAATTGAAAACATCCCAATTCAGGGTTCGCAAATAACCCGAAAGAATGGGTATTTGCTCAAGAGAGCAATCGAATTACAGGAACAAGAATAAAAAGAACATGCATAATATGAGTAATTGCAGCGAAATGTAAAACAGTTAACTATTCTGAACTTAGAATAGGAGCGAATAAATATTTGCAGTATTTTAAAAGAAAAATCAGGAATACTTGCAGTATTTAAAAGAAAGTTCGGGAATACTTGCAGTATTTAAAAGAAAAATGAAGAATACTTGCAGTATTTAAAAGAATGTTCTGGAATACTTGCCTCAATAAGCTTTAACTGCTATTGACTTTGGTTTGACTTTGATCGTTCGACTTTATCGTCAAACTATTAACCTATTCTGGATACGATCCCAACATTCAGACCCTTCGGTTGGAAATTCGTTGATCTCAACGTCTAATCACTAGATCGTTCCTAGTTCGATGTCACGTCTCGGTCTTCCGTCTAAAACCTACAGGGTTGAAATACCCTAATTCAGATAACCGTTAAAGCTTAACATCAAATCGTTATCCTATTCTACCCATACGATTTCATCACTGAATTCATATTTATATGTATTATCGAAATACACATAGCAATTATGGTTCACATCTTCGAAACTTGGTTCGGTGTTTGTTTTCGGAAAATACGTAGACTCTTCATTTTGGAAAAATGGGTAATCAATTATTTATTTATAAATTATTTTGTCTCAATCGTAATTAAATTCGTATAATATAAACATATATGGTTATTCGACGTCTCCGATAATTATAGGTTACGTTCCCGTATTTTCGGAATTAATTTCCCGAAAATCGGGCAGCGTCTCCTTTGTTTATCGGCCTACCCGTCGAAATCCAATCGACGTCAATCACAACACAACAACAACCAATCATCCAATTCACAATCCATACACCAATCCCAATCACCGATACAATTCAGTTATTAACTATTTTTATTCATTTTGAAATTTATTTTACACACTAATTTTATTTATTTATAATTTATCGTTTTCGTTTCATAATTATTATCACGAACTGATTTATTTAATTAATAAATGTAGGACTCATATAAAATCATCATCGCCCACCGTCGGCTCATCGCCGACGGCGGTAAAATTCGCGGGTACCCGATTTATTCGGGTCTCCGACACGAATTCCACCGATTAGAATAATTCTTTTCCCGCACGAAAATGAGTTTTATTTCATGAATCTTAATCAATTAATTCAGCAGGAAATCAAAGAAGTAATCCCAGCAGAATATGATTCCATCAACAAGAACAGGGGAAGGCAACCACGGATACACGGCAACACCCGGAAATCACCCCGCCACTAACACGCGCCACACGCGCGGGCGGCTGTGATAATCACCGGAAAAGAAAGGGCAGCACAGTCACACAGCCACACAATAATCCAAAGCAACTGACATACACACACATAAGACACGCACACATACGGATGTACACACACGAAGCACACAGGAAGAAGCTGAATAAACAATCGGAAAAAGAAGGGGAGCAGGGGCGACGATTTCACCGGAAAAAAAGGCAACCGTAGCTTACCGGAGGAAGGAACACAACCGGAAGGAACATAAACGGGAATTGAAAATGGAAGAAGAAGAAATCGAGGGAGAGGAGTGAAGAGAGATCGAGAATTAGAGAGATTGAGGGAGAGAAATTGATAACAAAGAGATGAGAGACTGCCGACTGAAAATTAAGAAATGGGGGGGGGGGGTAAACCGACTATATTGATCTAATTAATTTATCGCAATAATCTATCCTTGCACCGTAATTTATCGATATAACGAATAAGAGACATGTAACTAAAATTTGATCAATTATCGAAATAATTTTAAAATTTACCGAGACAGTTTTAAAATTCTGAGAATAATTTTAAATAATAATAATAATAAAATAAGAGTTTCGTAATTTTTAAAGCATTTCTGAATTTAATATAGAATTTACGCTTAAATGGAATCATAAAATCATTTAAAGATGAATAATTAATAAAATACTGATTTCTAAATTTTATAAACTCCTAAAACTAACAAATAAAATTATAAAACAACAAAAATAATTTTTTAAACAATTTTAGCGTTTTATAAGAATAAATATTCAATAAAATTATTTTTAAAAAAATGAATTAAATTCACACAGCTCGACAATTAATTATAAAATTAATCTTCGCATCCAACAAATCACAAATAATTAATAATACATCAAAACTTAGCGGAAAGAACCATTACACATTCCATTTATCTCATAGTTCGATAATTCCATTTACAAATCGGATCAGAAAATAGGTTACTTAGCCGGTAAGTAACTAGAAAGATGATACGATTTTAATACCAGATTTGGATAATTATCAAAACAGAACTTCCTATAAAACATTTTTATACGAAAATAAGGTAATAATAGCTCGCCTTTTGGGAATACGAATTTTTATCGATCTATAAAATGATTTTCATATCGGAAACTTCACACCGGGACTCGTACAGGTCAAATCGTACCCCAGATCGAAAAAGTCAAAACACGAAAAGTGTTCAGAATTATCAAATTAGGTTAGGAAGGAGTTTTCGGAAGAGTTTCGGGTTATAAAAATGCAAAAATGATTGAAGTGAGACGATTTCTGATTCTAAAAAGTAATTTTACAATTACGTAAAATAATCATTAACAATTCTATAAATTCTTATAAAGTCATATAATAATCCAAAAATTACCAGAAAAATACCAAAATTATCTCTATTTAATTCTGGATAATTAAAAATTAAAATATCTCGATTTTATCAGAAATAACATCCAAATACTATTATTCATCATCAAATAATTCACCAAAATTCACATAAAAAATCACATAATAATTATTTATTGATAAAATAATTACATAATATTTCCTAGACGTTACATGATGTGTTAATTTACTTGTTTTTAAAAGTGATCTCCATGCTAAATAAATTGAAAATAAGCCTTAAATGTTGTTAGTCAGTAGGTATTATTTTATGTTAGGGTTTACCTCTGTTGGTTGTCGATTGTTATTTGGTTTTGGTGTAATGAAGGGAGTTAAGGTGGAAGGAGTCGCATTGATCTTTATTGGGCAGATTTTGGTACTAGAAGTTTAGGTCAATTTAGATGAGTTTTAGCAAGGCCTTGGTAGGCCCAAGCTCAAGGGAGTTGGGACTTGGTTCATACTTGATTCCAGTGGCTTTATATTGCATAAAAAACTTGCATTTGGTTAGGCGCACACACACAAACCCGAGCGCAACTCAGAATAGGGCAGATTTGGGTAAACTTGACTTTTTGTTGATTATCATCATGTCATAGGTTAGGCATTCATGGGGCCTTGGTCTAAATAGGTATAATGAAGTCTTAGGAAGCTTAACAAGCCTTTAAAATCAATAAATGAACTATATAAATGAATTTTAAGTTGGTAAAATCATGGCAGTTTGGAAATTAGGGAAGGCAGTTTTGTGTCAACTTCCACTTAAGGCTTAGGGAGGCCTGAGTGAGGCCTTTGAGTCATTCCAACTTTGAGAGTCAATTTAGAGTCTTAATAACCTTTTATAGTTGGTTTGGAGTGAAGGCCCAAGGTGGAGATACCTTATTTCTACCAAAATACCCGAGAGTCACCATTAGAGTTGTCTTTGGAAACTTTAGAAAGGTGGATTGCATTTGTGTGTCTTTTAAGTGAGGCCTTGATGTCAAAACAATTTCTAAAGTTAGCTTTAAGACATAAGAAGTCATAGGAGTCAGAATATAGCAAAGGCCCAAGGTAGAACTTCATATTTTTGCCAAGGCACACAATTGGTGCCAAGGTGTGCATTCTATAAGTTAAATAGTGTGCATTGCATTTTTGAGTCATTTATAGTGAGGCATAAGTGTGCCTTACTAAATTTAGGTTGAGTTGAGTTCTGTAAAGGAGGATGAGGATACTATTTATTATAGGTTCAAGTAGGAGGCCAGGAAAGGAGCCCATAGACAATTCCATTCAAGAGCTCAGTAAGCGTAGTCCAAGCAAGTGAACTCTCAATTTATCTTTATAATCCTATTCCTGTAATTAATTACCCTGTGAACGCATGACTACAGTTTCAATAAGATTAATTAAACCCCGACATCACCCAATGATTTGACCTTAATTTAGTTAATCGCTTTCATACTTGAATTGACCCCATTTCATCATATATTACCTCATTTCCTCATGGATACCCTACAAAAGTCCCTTAATATATCATGCTCACACACAGATACAGATGTGAGTTTCATGCTCAATTCTATGGGCTATGTTTTTGACCCCACCAAGCTAGGTGATGTCAGGAGAAAAGGCCTCAGAAAGGGGTGGAGCTTTCTCTGTGATTCTTTTATTAAAGTATTTTCTGGGAAAATTAGTAATTTTGATGCAGTAACGTATTCACTTGTAAACATGTTATATATGATGCTTAGTGATAAGTATCATAACTTTAGTGAGTATGTTCTGTTTGAATTAGGTTTTAAGCTAGGAGACATTAAGAAAATATCTAAAAACATATATTATGCTAGATTCTTTATGTTACTGGCTAACTTTGTTTCTGAAGATCTCATTATTGAGAACCCAACCAACAAGCTTGATTGTTGGGTTCAAGAAAGAAGGGATTTTGCTGACTTGAACAGGGCAAACCATCACAGTGAGGTTCCTTTGGTGTACAGGCCAATAATGGATTTGCCTCAGGTAAGTGAGGTAAATGTCTCTTTCTCTACTACTACTTCTCAACCACCTGCTTCTTTTCCATCACCTGTGGCAATAACATCTGTGAATGTGACCAAAAAGATGCCTACCCAAACCACAAAACCAAAGGTTTCCAAACCCAAATCAAAGAAATCCCCCTCTAGTTTCTCTCAACAGAAGCTAGTTGTAAAATCCACACAAAATCAAGAGGGGAGTGTGAAGGGAAGTGAGGCTGGTGAGGGACATGATGAACATCAAGGAAGCCCTAAAAATAAGGTTGGAGAGGTGAGTGAATCCCAGCCTAGTGACACTGCAGTTTCCCAACAAACTGCAGAGCTTAATAAGGATATTAGCTTATTGCTAGTTGTATCCTCCCAAAAGGATGTAACTATTGAACAAAGCTCTCAGCCAAGAGCACAGGCCAAAAGGGTAAGGAACACGAGCTCACCCCAAACTTGTGCTAGAAAGAAGAAATCCAAAACCATTCGGGATACACAGGGTGCACACACTGTGACTACTGTAGTTAAAGACTATGTACATGCACCTTCTCAAAGTCAGGTTGATATGGCTCCAATAAATGTGGAGTCACAGCCAAAATATTTAACTATAGAAGCACCTATCACACCAAACTCACCCACACATTTCTGGATGTTGATATGATTCATACATCGATTCCTGATTCTCCATCTCTAACTCTCGTGGAGGAGCCAAAAATCTAAGCAAGTGAGCATCATCTTTTAGATGATTTGTTGGCTCACTTGGCATTTCTTTCTGATTCTACTGAAACATCTGTGCAAAATCTCAAATCAATCACCACAGATTCTACAGTAGTCTCTACTCCAAACTGTTTCATTTCCACTATTTCAACGGATATTGTTCATCCCTTGACAAGTGATTATATCTCGATGGATGTGCTTAACAGCAGTCATCCATTAAAACTCTCGACTACTATTTCGACGGATGTTCCTCATTCGTTGAACATCATTGCACCACCTCAAACTTCAACAATTGTTACAAGTGCAGATGATCTAGTAGTTGTACAATCACTCTTAGGACTGAGGGAAGGGAGTGAATTGAGTGAGAGGTTGAGTTGCTCTCAGGCAAAAAAAGAGAGGAAAAGAGTGAAAATCTGCAAGCTATTTCTTCCAGCTTGGCAAAAGTGAGAGAGTGGAGTCCCACCTTAGTAGGTGAAGGTGAGGGTGTGAGGGTGGGAAGTCAAGGGGAGCCCTTGATGCAAGAAAAGAGAGAAAATGAGAGAAAAGCAGGTATAGAAGAATGGGAAGAGCTCATTGTAAATGAGTTAATGGATGTCAATAAGGCTGAAAAGAAAGAGCTCTTTCAGCAAGAATATCAAGATGTCTTAGATTCTGTTACTTATGAAGTTGAGGCATTTACTCACCCTATTTCAACTTATCAAGTTTTAGCTAAACAGGACAATGTGGCTGCTGAAAGAATGCTTAATTTGGTGCACACTACTGCTTCTCTGCAAAGGACCAAAGATGCCATCACAGTCATGCCGCCCACAGCTGGTGATGATGTTGATTATCAAAATGGTGGTTATGAGGATCTATTTGGGGATGAAGATGATGATGAAGGAGAGTTCATGGACATAGGGGAAAAGCAGGCCCTAGCTCAAGATCAAGCATGCCACCTTGGGTGTTTTCCAAAGCATGTGATGAGCACCATTTTAAATCCACTCTTTCTCACATCATTCAATAATCAGACAACACTTCAAACTACTACAAATGCCAACACCAAAAGCCTTCTAAAAGCACATCTGCACTCTCTTCAACTCCATAAAATTTAATCTCTCAAACAAAATCAGGATGTCACTAAACTGAAGACTAAAATTGATCAAGTCAAGAAGGATGTCACTGAGAGGTTGGATGCTAAGTTTCCCAACACCACCATGCTAGACATCAACATACAATTAAGGGAAAATTCTGATCTAGCAAGCAAGATGGACTCCTTGGACAAAAGACTCAAAACTCTAGAAACCTCAATTACTCAAATCCATCTACATCAAGCCCAACAAACTCAGCTACTTCAGAAGCTGGTGCTTGTACAGACTTCTTCCTCTACTCAACTTGATGCTAACAAGAAGGGGGAGAAAGACTCAATTGTTCTAGTTAGCCAAGGGGATTCAACAAGTGAGGGGGAAAAAGTGCTAAACATTCAAGTTAGTAAAGTAATTGTGCTAGCAATTGCTTTTCCTAAGGCAGCAGTCTTGGATAACATTGATATAATAAAGATAGCAGCTACTAAGTTGGAATCAAATGAGAAATCTAAAAAGCTTGATGTTGCAGTAGTTGAGCAAGAGCTAGATGAAAAATGGAGGAAGCTTGATGAAAACATCAAGAAGAAATTTGATCTAATTGAGAATCAAGACAAGGTCTTTTCTCACTTCTACAAATTGAGATAAATTTTAGCTAAAGAAATGAGCCTAGGGAACATGGAAAGGGGTCAACCCTCATCAATCAAGTCTCCAAAAGCCAGTGTGATTTTTGAACCAAAAAGGAATTATCCAAAGAATTCATACAAAAATCCACCGGACCTATCTTATGAAACCCCTAGGCCAGATGAAAAGAAGCTGCTTGCAAGGTCTATTGCCTTATCCAAAGATCCCAGAAATACAGTGTTAAAGAACAAAATTGCTAAGATCTATAAGAATGGTAAACTAATCTGTGTAGTGGCTGGACATCCACAATTTGCAGAGGCTAAGAAAGAGGAAAAGGTGAGGCTTAAACAACAATAAAAGCAAGCTGCTTTAGATGCCAAGAACCAAGCTAAGAAGCCTGTAATCATAGAAGCTGTATTGCCAACTGAGACATCTAAGAATCTGGATGAAGGAAAGAAAGAAGAAGCAAAGCAGATAAGAAGAAAGTTTAGATACAAGATCCATGCAAAGAGGAAGATAGATTTTGATGAAGACAAGGAAGATTACATGCCAGCCCAATCTACAACCACAAGCCAATCAGTCATACCTTTTTTTTTTGCTAAATCAATCAATCAGTCATACCTACTGTGAAGGAGGCTGAGTTCAAGGTTGATCCCAACATCACCTTTCATGGTGATCCTGTTATTCCAAAGGATGATCCCATATATTGGGACAACTTGCCTCTTCCTGATCTAAACCTTCCCATCTTTTCCAAACAAAGGAAGACAAAAGAAAGAGTAGTCAAAACAGTCAAGCATGTCAAGCTTAAATCCAAGCAAGTGGCCAAACCCAATCCTATTGTCAATAAAGGAGATCAGCTCTTCATATATGACATCAAAGAATTTTCAGACATAAATCTCTATCTGGATGAGCTTGAAGAAGTCAGATCTATTGATGCCTACAAGCACCTTCCAGAGAGACTAGTCTTCAGGTACAAGGGTGGTAAAGAGTACATGGCCACTTCACAGAATTCTTAATGAAGGCTTTTCAACTTTAGTGCCTGTCTTCTCCTCAATAAAAAAAAATTTTGGATTCAAAATAGTTTCCAAAAAAATGGTACTAAATAAGATTGAGGAACTAAGAAATAGCTGGAGAGGACCAAATGCACTCCCAAGAGTATTGACTATTCCCTTCACTGGAGATAGGGTGCATTTGAGGCCATACTGGATTATGGAGTTCAAGGATGAAAAGAACATTAGAAGATTCTTCAGACTGGAAGATCAACTAAAGATTGCAAGAAACGAAACTCCAAAAAAAATGCAAGAAAAGCTGGATCTAACAAATAATGAAGAACCAGAATTTTTCAGACAACTCCAATACCAGATTGAAGAGAATGATGTGAAGCTGGGAAGTTGTGAAGGAAATCAAGGAAATGATCTTAATTTGCTCAGTCTAAAGGAGCACCTTGAAAATGATCTGTAAGACTTTCTACAAATTTCTCTTTGTGAGAATTTTCAATAAACTGCAGCACTTGTAAATTTTATCTACTTTTATTTTATTCTGTATTCATAAAGCATTTTGTTATCATCAAGTTTCTCTTAATTTATGGTTACAATTCCAGTAGTGATAGGGATAAATAAATTATAATTAAATACTGTATTAATTGTACAAGCTGTGGGCTGCTAGGCCCAATAAAAAGATATATGATACTCAGACCAGAAAGGTTAAGCCTGATGGACCAGATCAGGCCTGATGGAATAAAAAAGGCCCAAAAGCCCTAATTATTAATTAATTTCGTAATTAATTAATAAGGGAAAAATCAGCTATTGAGGAGAGTCCCGATAAGGATATAAATCCTTATAGATTAGCCTCAAGGGGACCTAAAAGGATAAGGAATCAGCTTCCTACTTCCTAGGACTCCTAAGTCTATCCTAATTCAGAGGCTTGTCCACCAAGTCTCCTATACCAAGTCCAATTCAAGGACTCCCACATCTATATAAGGGGCCTCACCCCACAAATCAGAACTACGTTTTTTGGCTTGATTCTCTAATTCACAGAGATACGTAGGCATCTCGTAAAGGCAGAATTAAGCTACGATACACGAGAGCAGCCATTAAAGGCCTTGAGCTCCCGAATCTTAGTAATAAATACAGCAAATAATAACCTTAGTTTTTTATCCATAACATTTGGCGCCGTCTGTGGGAAAGCACAACAACAACCATGGCGAGAACATGGAGAACAATTGGAGCTCTAGAGGAAGGAACACCATCAAAGACAACCCAGGTGATTTCATCAACCATGGAGGTTCCTCCCCATTCAACTTATGCATCTACTCAGGAGGAAGCCCAGACAGGGGCAACTCAACCCCAGCTACAAGGGACAACTCCCCCGATTCAAGGTACAAATCCTCAAGTTCAAAAAATACATATACCTGTGAATTATCGACCCATCGGGTATGAATATTCAACTATTGTTACTACTAACCCCCCTTATGGGATGCCTCTTCACCCTGAGGTTGGAGGAAGCGGATATGCTGGGCGAAGCGAAACACGAGGGCGGTCGCCCCCCTATATACGAGGTTTGGGTCCTATCCCTGAGGATCGGGAATTTTCTGGTCCATACACTGAGAGAGACTCCGAATCTTCGGATGATGAAGTGGCCCCGAGAAGGAGGCGTCCTGGAAAAGAGCTAATGGCCGATGGAAAGCAACGCCCCCAGAGCACCCCAGGGGCGAATCCCCAAGAAGTGCAGGAAAGGATCAGGGCTCATGAGGCTGAAATCCAAAGGCTGAGACGTGATTTGGAGGCTCACCAGGCCACCAAACCCCAGATACTTCCTAGGGGGAGAAATCCTCCTCCTGTTATAGACCTGGATGGTCCGATAAGAAGAAGGGCTGCTGTCCCAAGAACTGATCCAAGCAATCTCCTTCCCCTTGGAGATCCTGATGATCCAACTCCACCTTTCACAGAAGAAATAATGAATGCCCATATTTCAAGAAAATTCAAGATGCCCACTATCAAAGCCTATGATGGCACGGGTGACCCCGCTAATCATGTTAGGACATTCTCTAATGCACTGCTGCTGCAACCCGTGAATGATGCTATAAAGTGCCGGGCCTTCCCTCAAACCCTGTCGGGTATGGCTCAAAGATGGTGCAGTCGCTTGCCCCCAAACTCTATTGGATCATTCAGAGAATTAAGTCAGGCTTTTATTAAGCAATTCATCAGTGGAAGAGTCCATGAGAAAAGTTCAGCATCTCTTATGAGTCTTGTGCAGGGAGCTAAAGAATCCTTGAGGGATTACCTGAATCGTTTTACAAAGGAGGCTTTAAAAGTCCCAGACCTTGATGATAAGGTAGCCATGATAGCACTGCAACAAGGAACTAGGGATGAGTTTTTCAAGATGTCCTTGGCCAAACGTCCCCCTGAAAACATGTTGCAACTCCAAGAGAGGGCAGGGAAGTATATCAAGCTTGAAGAAAGCATGAGGAAGACCGTAGTAAGTAATGAGCCCACTGGAGGCAAGAAACGAAAAACTGATTTGGAGTATATCGCTAAGGACAAATATCCTAGAACCGAACAAAACCCTGATTCAACCCCCAAGAAGGGAGGACCTGGGCAAAAGTTCACTGAATACGCTAAGCTGAATGCTCCTAGAAGTCAGATTTTGATGGAGATTGAGAAAGTTCGTAAGCTGGAGCTGGATGCTCAAAGGGCCCGAGCTGAGGTGATAGCTGAGTATAAGGCATCTCAGGACTTTCAGGATGTCCTAAATGCTGAGTACGATGCTAACTTCCCGGAGACCTTTTCTAGCTGTTGGGAGCAGATAGTAGAGGAGATTGGGAAGAAGATTCCGGAGGTGACTCTCACTGCCTATCCTGTCCCTGATATTCCTGGGAAAGAGCCTCTTCTTGATGATATCCCTCTTTCTCCTATTCTTGCTTCTTCTGCTAAGGCCAAAGCTGTTTCTCCTCGAGGTGCTGATCCTGTTCCAGTTCCTTCTTCTGCTACCGATGAAGGAAACATCGATGATGACTTCTTCAAGGATCTTTGAGTATTTTGTTTTTCTTGTTTGGCCCATTGTGGCTTTCTATGTATTGACTTAATTCAGAACTTATTACCCTTCGGGGCTTATATTTTATATGTTGCTTTTCTTGCCTCTTTCTGTTTTGACTGTACAATCTTAATATGCATTTGAATCTTAAACATCCTTGGATTGAAATAATTTCAAACTCTTTAATATGAAGTCTGGTTTTTCAAAACCTTATATAGCATGGGTTCGACCCTAATCAATAATAACTAGACAATGTAAATTCTACTGGAATATAAAATCCTACGCAAGCAAAGCTTCCAGGTGCTTTTAAACCTACTTGTCACAATGACAAGTGAGAATCGTACTTCGCCTATCTTACATGTAGTAAACCTTCAGGTTTTGTGCGTGCCAGGTCCTCGGGACTTCAAAACCATCCATAGTTTCCAGCTTGTAGGTTCCTCTACCCTGAATGCTCTTAACTCTGTACGACCCTTCCCAATTTGGGGCTAGCTTTCCTTTCTGTCCGACACCAGAAGCCTCTATTTTTCTCAAGATTAGATCACCTTGTTTGAAAAACCTCTCTTTAACCCTTAGGTTGTAGTAGAACGAAGCCTTTTTCTGATACTCTACTATCTTTGCATGTGCCTTATCTCGCACTTCATCAATTAAGTCCAGCGCCAACCTTTGCCCTTCCTCATTTTCCCCAGCATTGAAAGCTTGAATTCTTGGAGAAGAATGTGATATCTCCACGGGAACCACTGCTTCTGCCCCATATGCTAACATGAAGGGAGTTGCTCCAGTCGTGACTCTACAGGTAGTCCTATAGGCCCATAGTATTGGAAGTATCTCATCCACCCAGTTATTTCTTGACTTCTCGATCCTCTTCCGTAGTCCATCCAGGATTATCCGATTTGCTACCTCCGCTTGCCCATTGGCTTGCGGGTGAGCCACAGAGGTGAACCATAACTTAATTTCATTTTCTTCACAATACTTCTTGAATTCCTCATTGTTGAATTGTGTTCCATTGTCAGTGATGAGGATACGGGGAATTCCATATCGGCACATAATGTTTTCCCACAGGAATTGTGCAACCTGCTTAGTTGTGATTTTGGCCAAGGGCTTGGCTTCAATCCACTTAGTGAAATAATCAATGGCTACAATCAGAAACTTCCTTTGTGCTGTGGCCATAGGGAAAGGCCCTAGAATATCCATCCCCCATATAGCAAAGGGGATTGGGGAGTTGATAGAGGTCAGCATCTCGGGGGTTATCTAACAACTGGTGCATGCTTCTGACAGCGATCACACTTCTTCACATATTCTTTGGCATCAGCCATCATTTCTGGCCAATAGAAGCCTAAACGGGTTATCTTATGAGCCAAGGCCCTACCCCCCAGGTGTTGCCCACAAATACCTTCATGCACTTCCTCAAGAGCCAAGCGTGCCTCATCGGGCCTGAGACACCTTAAGTAAGGAACCACGAAAGATCTTTTATACAGAATCCCATCTATCAAAGAGTACCTTAGTGCTCGAATAGTTAACTTCCGTGCTTCAGTTGCATCACTTGGAAACCAACCGGTCTGAATGTGAGCCTTGATGGGATCAATCCATGACGTCCGCAGGCCTATGGGAGCCACAAGCTTAACATCTATGCTTCGTGTCTTCAATACACGGAAGTATACACTTCCTGAACTTTCTTCTATCTCAGATGAAGCAAACTTTGATAGCGCATCTGCCTTAGCATTTTCTTCCCTTGGAATGTGTTCAACATGGCATTCATTAAATTGAGTCATCACAGCCCTTACTAGGTGTACATACTTAGCCATCGTATCATCCCTTGCCTCAAATTCTCCCTTTACCTGGGATATGATCAGCTTCGAGTCTCCACGGACCTTTAAGTTTTTTACTCTAAGTGTCCCAGCTAGACCAAGGCCAGCAATCAGGGCTTCATACTCTGCCTCATTGTTTGTGGTTGGGAAGTCTAGCTTCATAGCATACTCAATTAAGAATCCATCAGGGCTTTGCAAAACCAATCCTGCTCCACTGGAGTTTGTTTTTGATGCCCCATCAAAATAGAGAACCCAATATTCTTTATCATCCTTCTCTTTGTCCCCATTGTCGACTCCCTTGTCTTGAGGTATGGTATCTTCCTGCCCCCCGACTTCTTGGTTGGGTATGGTACATTCCACCACGAAGTCAGCTAGTGCCTGGGCTTTTATAGCCGTGCGCGGCTTATACTTGAGATCGAACTCTCCCAACTCTATTGCCCACTTAATCAGTCTCCCACTTGCTTTGGGACTGTGAATGATGTTTCTCAGTGGCTGATTTGTTAGCACTTCAATCTGGTGAGCTTGAAAATAAGGACGCGGCTTTCTTGAAGCCATTACCAAGGCTAAAGCGAATTTTTCAATAGTTGAATAATTCAACTCAGCACCATGCAAGATTTTGCTGACATAGTATACGGGTTTCTGGACTTTCAGTTCCTCTTTAACCAACACCGCGCTCAAGGCGCTCTCTGAAACAGCCAAGTACAAGAATAAAACTTCACTCAGAACTGGCTTGGCCAACAATGGGGCCTGGCCCATATATTTCTTTAATTCTTCAAATGCCTTCTGATTTTCCTCACTCCATACAAAGTCTTTAATGTTCTTTAGTGACTTGAAGAATGACAAGCACTTGTCTCCTGACTTGGAGATGAATCGTCCTAGCGCAGCAACCCTTCCTGTGAGCTTCTGAACATCCTTGATAGTTTTTGGTGGTTCCATGTCCAGGATCGCCTTTATTTTATCGGGATTAGCCTCAATTCCTCTTTTTGAGACCATTAATCCCAAGAATTTTCCAGATCCTACTCCGAAAGCACACTTCGTAGGATTTAACATCATCTTGTGGTACCTCAGGACCTCAAAAGCTTCCCTTAAATGGGCTATATGATCAGTCTTTACTAGACTCTTGACTAACATGTCATCAACATAAACTTCCATGGTCTTACCAATAAGATCCTTAAAAATTCTATTCACCAACCTTTGATAGGTGGCTCCTGCATTCTTGAGACCAAACGCCATAACAAGATAACAATAAACACCAAAGTCAGTGATAAATGATACCTTTGGAATGTCATCCTTATGCATTTTGATCTGGTTGTATCCGCTAAATCCATCCATGAAACTCAGCATCTCATGTCCAGCAGTGGCATCAATCAAAGTATCAATTCTAGGCAGAGGAATACAGTCTTTGGGGCATGCATCATTCAGATCAGTGAAGTCTATACACATCCTCCACTTTCCATTAGCCTTCTTCACCATTACAGGGTTTGCTAACCACTCTGGAAATTGAATCTCCTCAATGAAACCAGCCTCTAAGAGCTTTTCTACTTCTTGTTTTATAGCCTCTTGTCTTTCCGGGGCAAAATTTCTTTTCTTTTGTTTCACTGTCTTCCGGCTTGGATCCACGTTTAGCTTGTGAGTAATTAACTCCGGGTCTATGCCTGGCATATCAGCTGCTGACCATGCAAACACATCACTATTTTCTTGCAAAAATTTCACTAATTTCCCTCTAAGGGGCTCCTCTAATGTGGCTCCAATGAAAGTCATCCTCTCAGGATTCTTGGGGTCTAAAGGAACCAAAACCAATTCTTCTGCTGGCCTTCCTCTATTCTCATCATTTTCTCGAACATCCATATCTTCAATAGGAAGAACCTGCCCCCCGACTCCATCTGCCCTCAAAGAGGCCACATAACAGCTTCTAGCCATTTTTTGATCTCATCTCTCTTCTCCAATCCCGTTTCGGGTGGGAAACTTCATGACTGAATGGTAGGAAGAGGGGCGTAGGATTTTATATTCCAGTAGAATTTACATTGTCTAGTTATTATTGATTAGGGTCGAACCCATGCTATGTAAGGTTTTGAAAAACCAGACTTCATATTAAAGAGTTTGAAATTATTTCAATCCAAGGATGTTTAAGATTCAAATGCATATTAAGATTGTAAAGTCAAAACAGAAAGAGGCAAGAAAAGCAACATATAAAATATAAGCCCCGAAGGGTAATAAGTTCTGAATACGATTAAGTCAATACATAGAAAGCCACAATGGGCCAAACAAGAAAAACAAAATACTCAAAGATCCTTGAAGAAGTCATCATCGATGTTTCCTTCATCGGCAGCAGAAGAAGGAACTGGAACAGGATCAGCACCTCGAGGAGAAACAGCTTCGGCCTCAGCAGAAGAAGCAAGAATAGGAGAAAGAGGGATATCATCAAGAAGAGGCTCTTTCCCAGGAATATCAGGGACTGGATAGGCAGTGAGAGTCACCTCCGGAATCTTCTTCCCAATCTCCTCTACTATCTGCTCCCAACAGCTAGAAAAGGTCTCCGGGAAGTTAGCATCGTACTCAGCATTTAGGACATCCTGAAAGTCCTGAGATGCCTTATACTCAGCTATCACCTCAGCTCGGGCCCTTTGAGCATCCAGCTCCAGCTTATGAACTTTCTCCTTCTCATCTGCCAGCTCCTTCTCTACCTCACGGAAACGAGTGAAGTTGGCCTCGGAAGCCTTGAGGTACCTATCCCTGTCCCTCTCAGCAATAGTTAGGCTGGTCCTCACATTCTTCAAATTGTGAAGGGCAGCCTGGAGATAGGTATTCATCTGCACGAACATATCAAAGTACAGTAAGTAATAAAAAAAAATAGTTAAAAAAGGAAGAGGCTTACAGAAGCCACGGCCTGAGCACCCAGACGCTCAATCTGTAGGTCATCAGAAGACTCTACGATCTCAGCCCTGTCACGAGGCGTGATCACACTCTGAGACCAAACGGCGGCAGCCTCGGAACTCCCTACCACCGTGTCCCTCCTCTGAAGGCCCCAAGTAACGGTGAAGGGAGAGGTATCTTCATCAAGGCTAGGCGGCCTCTGGGATAAAAAGGTAGGGACGGCCTCCTGAACCGTGACTGAAGGGTCGTCACCAATCCTAACCCGCTTGTCGCGGTGGGTCTCAACAGCAGAGCCCTTGACGGCACGGGCCTCCCGCTTCTTGAAGATTGTGTCCAAAGCGGCCCTAGCTGCAGGCAAATACGAGCACGTAAGAAAAAGGACAAATAGAGAATGGAGAAAATGGAACAAAAAGGGGAAAGAAATACCCTCGGGACCAAGGTCACTTAGACCTAAACCTTGCAAATTACCCTCTGAAAGGATGAGAGCGCAATGGTGCAAGTTATCGGCAGTAATGGCCTTGATGGCCGCATCCTCATCTATCCCCAATTTTAGGTCTCTTAAAGACCCGTCTATACTTTTTGAGAAGTTGGGCCTGAAAAAATGGTCCCAACCTTCCTCGGAATCCAGAAATACATAAAACCACTCACTCTTCCATGTTGGATACGAGTCGGGATTGGTGCCAGAAATAAAGCAGGAACGAGCCAAGGATCTATGAACTATTTTGACCCATCTTTGGTCCTCAGAAGCATTTACAAATTTAAATAAATAACGAAAGACACAAACATTTGGCTCAAAACCGTTTTTACGAGATTGGGCCATATAACAGTGAATAAAACGCCAAGAGTTGGGTGTGAGTTGGGTCGGACAGACTCGGGCCTCAGCCAAAAGGCGAAAAACAAAAGGATGAGGAGGTAGGCAAAAACCAGCATAGAAGGTTTCCTTATAGACCCGAATGGCCCCAGGTTTTGCGTAGCAGGCCCTATCATTTGGGCCTGGAGCCTCGGCCCTATAAGGGTGAGAAATGCCAAAAAGGCGGGCTATGGTACCTACTTGATCTGGACCAAATCTAGAAGGATAATTATATGCATCTAAGTATAACATGTTAGGAAAGGCTTGCCCAAATTCGGTTAAAAGATCCCTAAGAGAAATAACTGAGGAATGTACAAGAGATTTTTTACCTCGGCTGGCCCTAGAGGGACGGGCAACAGCTTGGGGGACATGGGAGTGAGATGAATCAGAATCCGCCATGAATGAAGACAAAAACCCAGGAAGCTCTTGAAAGTAAGTAAAGAAGATGAAGATTCAAACGGAATCTTCAAAATAAGCCCAGAAAGCGGCGGAGTAGAAAGCCGGAAATCGCTTGGAGGTGGCGATTCTTGAGAGACTAATTGCAGAGTTGAAGTTTAGAAATTTTTGTGAAAGTGAAGTGTGAGAAATGAGCTCACACTCCACCTCTTATATAGAGGAGCTCAAAGATGCACAAACGGGCCTGGGCCTAAGAAAAAGGTGGGAAGCCCATAAGATTTGAATTTTGAAAAGGTTTAAAATCAAAGTTCATTGAATGAATCAAGGCTCGAACAGCCTCAACAACGCCCAGGATGCATCATCCCTAGCCGTTGTTAGAAGTGTGGCTCCTAGGCGTGGTACAACAACGCCCAGGAAGCATCTGTCCTCAACAACGCCCAGGGTGCATCATCCCTAGCCGTTGTTAGAAGTGTGGCTCCTAGGCGTGGTACAACAACGCCCAGGAAGCATCTGTCCTCAACAACGCCCAGGATACAAGTTTCCTAGACGTTGTTAGAAAACTGTCTCCTAGGCGTGGGTGCACGACGTCTAGGATCTATGAAAGCATCTGTCTCCAACAACGCCCAGGACGCAAGTTTCCTAGACGTTGTTAGGAAACCGTCTCCTAGGCGTGGATCAACAACGCCCAGGAAGCATCAGCCTCCAACAACGCCCAGGACGCAAGTTTCCTAGACGTTGTTAGGAAACCGTCTCCTAGGCATGGATCAACAACGCCCAGGAAGCATCAGCCTCCAACAACGCCCAGGACGCAAGTTTCCTAGACGTTGTTAGGAAACTGTCTCCTAGGCGTGGATCAACAACGCCTAGGATGTATTGAGTAGCAAAAGTTCTATTTTTCTGATCATTTAATTAGAAATTAGGGAAAAAATCCAAGGAAATTCCTTAAGTATTTTCTGAAAAATGTTAATATTTTCAGAAATAAGGAATAAATCCAGAAAATTAAAGGATAAATCCCAGAAATTAGGGAAAAAATCCAGAAAAATAAGGAAATTTCCTTAAATATTTTCTGAAAAATGTTAATATTTTCAGAAATAAGGAATAAATCCAGAAAATTAAAGGATAAATCCCAGAAAATCCCAGAAAATAAGGGAAAAATTCCAGAAAATTAGGGAAAAATCCCAGAAAATTAGGGAAATCCCAGAAAATTAGGGAAAAATCCCAGAAAATTAGGGAAAATCCCAGAAAATTAGGGAAAAATCCAGAAAATAAGGGAAAAATCCCAGAAATAAGGGAACAATTCCTGGAAATTAAGATAATTCCTGAATAAAAGGAAAAATTCATTGTAAATGTGTAGGTCACTCCACACTTTACGGAAAAGTGAAACCCTGTAAGGGAACAAATAGACTTAACTTCTACGAAACCTAATCAATGTTTCCCAAAAGTTGGGGGGCAAATGATAGGGATAAATAAATTATAATTAAATACTGCATTAATTGTACAAGCTGTGGGCTGCTAGGCCCAATAAAAAGATATATGATACTCAGACCAGAAAGGTTAAGCCTGATGGACCAGATCAGGCCTGATGGAATAAAAAAGGCCCAAAAGCCCTAATTATTAATTAATTTCGTAATTAATTAATAAGGGAAAAATCAGCTATTGAGAAGAGTCCCGATAAGGATATAAATCCTTATAGATTAGCCTCAAGGGGACCTAAAAGGATAAGGAATCAGCTTCCTACTTCCTAGGACTCCTAAGTCTATCCTAATTCAGAGGCTTGTCCACCAAGTCTCCTATACCAAGTCCAATTCAAGGACTCCCACATCTATATAAGGGGCCTCACCCTACAAATCAGAACTACGTTTTTTGGCTTGATTCTCTAATTCACAGAGATACGTAGGCATCTCGTAAAGGCAGAATTAAGCTACGATACACGAGAGCAGCCATTAAAGGCCTTGAGCTCCCGAATCTTAGTAATAAATACAGCAAATAATAACCTTAGTTTTTTATCCATAACAAGTAGACATAAATTGGGGGAGATTATTAGGAATATGTTGTGTACTCGATGTTAACTCAAACAAAACACTAAGTAGATTATTAGTTAAGTGATTTTGTAGCTTTCAACGGATGATTATTTCAACATCTGTTGAAAGAGTAGCTTATGTACAATAAGATTAGTAGCACATTTCTGCATATTTAAATGGCTTAGTGAACTAGGTGTTATAGAATATTTAAGTCATGTTGACTACTAGATTGATATGCAAGATAGGATGGTGAATTGTAAATTTTAGATGCCTTGTAATCTTGTATAAATGAAATAGAGTTAACTGCCAAAAAGACAGTCTCAACGGATGATTCACAAAGCTTCAACGGATGATCAACACAAGTCTCGACGGATGGTCAACCAGAGTTTCAACGGATGATCAAACAGATTTCTTACGGATGATCAATCTAAGTTCCAAAGGATGTTCAAATTTAAAAGAGCAGTTGATAGTGACTTGACAGTCACATGTGTTGGTTGTATGCAAATGGAATGTGGAAGCCTGTTTGAAGGATTTAGAGAACAAAGAAGCAGTTCTATTTCTATGCTAAACAAATGATATTTAAAGATGCTGGAAAAAGAAGTGTAGTAACATGAAGTCAGACTAGATACAATTTGTCTTATTATCTTGTCCTTTTATCATGTAACTTGGTGATATATAAACCAAGGGTAGCAAGTTAAATAGTATCCAAGAAAGTAAGGAATTACCTGAGAAATAGATAAGGCAAAATCTGTAAAGAATTTGTCACCTCTTGTATTTCAACTTGTAAGCAGCTGTGAACAAATTTGTTACACAGAGTTCTCAACTTAATATATATCTCTGGTGAAAAATTTCAATCCACCAGAAAGTTTTTAAATACTTTATTTGATTACTTTGTGATTTGATTTCTTTACTACTTTTATTCTGCACCATTTCTAAATCAAACACACTTATATATTTATAGTAGAATTATTCTTAAAATTAAAAAAGAATCCATAATTACACTCAACCCCTCTTATGTAATTCTTGTTTAGATTGTTTGGGAATAATAACATGCATGTAGGCACTCATTAGCAGTTTCACTTCTAGTCCTTACACCGGTATTGGGATCACCAATTATTGCATTTGGATTGTGACTCCTGTCTCTTTTTCTAGTGTGAGTTTGTTGACTGGTGCCTTTATCATTTTCTTCGTTATTGATATGACTAGTAGATCCTTCTTCTCTTTCTCCCCTGGAGTTTGTGCTATCAAATTCAGGTGTATGAGATGAGCTTCCATTTCCATGATTTTCCTATTCAGTAGTCTCTTCATTCATCATCGGTTGTACATTGACTTCAGCTTCTTCATCAGAATCACCGTCAATGTTGAGATTTTCAAATGCAAGGGCTTCAGCTTCATTATCATCAAGGCATTCCAATCCTGGACACTTGTCATCATCAAAAGTCACATCTGTGGTCTCCATGATTTTCTTTTGATCAATTACATAGACCTTGTAGGCAGTTCTCTCTAATGAATATCCCAAAAAAATTGCTTTAAAAACCTTTGAGTCAAATTTTCCCATATATTTAGAGTTGTCTTTTAAAATGTAACACTTGCTTCCAAACACATGAAGATGCTTTACAGTAGGCTTTCTCTTAGACATGATTGAGTAAGGTGATTTTCCATGAATCTTATTAATGAGATATTTGTTTTAGGTGTAGCATGCAATATTTACATCTTCCTCCCAAAAACTAGTTGGCAGATTGGCATCTTGCAGCATTGTCCTTGCAGCTGTTACTAATGTTCTATTCTTTCTCTCAACTACCCCATTTTGTTGAGGTGTTCTAGTAGTAGAGAATTCTTAAACAATGCCTTTATTTTTGCAGAATTTACTCAATATTGCATTTCTGAATTCTCTTCCATTATCAATTCTCAATTTCTTCACACAGTTTTGATCTTCAGCCTGTTTCTCTATCTTATTTATGTGCTCAATTATGATGTGTGGAGTCTCATCTTTAGAATGCATAAATTCTACCTATTTGTATCTTGAGTAGTCATCCACAATCACAAGTGCATATTCATTTCTTGAAATTGATAAGACATTTACTGGCCCAAACAAGTCCATGTGAATAAGTTGCAATGGTGCACTTACGAAATTCATAGTTTTTAACTTGTGACTTGATCTTTTCATTTTTCCTTTCTGACAGGCTTCACAGATTTCAATTTGAGCAAACTCTAATTTTGGCATGTCTCTCACCAGCTCTTTCTTGACCAGAGTGTTGATTGCCTTGTAGTTTAGGTATGAGAGTTTCTTATATCATAACTTGCTTTGCTCTATGGATGCCTTGGTATAGAAGTAACAAATTCCATCCTCATTTGTTGAGTCCAAGTCTGCAACAAACAAGCTTCATTTCCTTGCTCCTTTCAGAGAAACTTCATTGGTTTAATTGTTGATGAAGGGATATTCTTCCTTGTCAAATAGAACTTTAAAACCTTTGTCTGCAAACTGGCTGACACTGAGAAGATTTACTTCAAGACCAACTACCAATGCTACATTATCAATGACAATATTTCCAGAAACAATCTTTCCATATCCCATTGTAAATCCTTTGTTGTTGTCTCCAAAGGTCACCAAAGGGCCAGCCTTTTCCTCAAATTGTGATAGCAGGGCCTTATCACCTGTCATATACCTGGAGCATCCACTGTCTATGATCCATATGACCTTCTTCATTTTGCCCTGCACACAATGATTTTAAGTGTATTTAGCAACCCAAGCAGTGTTGGGTACTTTCTTCTAGTTAACTGATTTAGCAGAAGTAGAATTAGAAGTCTCAGAAAGAATAGCATTCATAGATGTTTGTGCATTTTCCCTTGCAGCTGTAGATCCAATACTGACTTCTTTGAGATCTACTCTCAGCTTGTGGCAACTTTTCAATACTTTTACGTTACAGGAAATGCAGTCAAACTTATCAAAAAATGAATAAGGATCATTTGCCTTGGCTTCATTATACTTGCAGGCTTCTTCAAATGGCTTGCTAACAACCTTTTTATAAAGGTAAGTCAGGTGATTCACAGAGCCATACTTTTCACATTTCTTCCTTGGAGCATCTGTAACATAAGCAAAATTATTGCTTTTGTTTATCCCAATCTTCCCATTTCTATTCTTCTTCTTCTTTCTTGCATCTTCATTTTTTGTTTCCTTGATGGGTGTCTTGAAATCTTGGTTATCCATGAGCTTCATTTTAACTTGAGTAACATGAGATCTTTCTTCATTTGTCTTTGCAACACCTTCATCTGCTAGCTCTTGTTTGATTATCAACTCATTTTCACTAAAGTTAATTTCTCCAGCCTTGAATATAGGTGATTTGACTTTTTTCAGTATTACTCAGACATCTTCACTAGCAATGCTCTTGTCTTTGTCATATGAAACTTTCTTATTGCTGTTCAAGGCCTCATAATCAAATCCAATAGCTATGTTAGCACATGGTTTGTTTTTCTCATGATATAGTCCAACCAACTCAGATGCAATTTTGAAGGACTTCAATTTAACTTCATTCTTCTCTAGCTTCTCCCTTAACACTACTTCAATCTTATTAGAACAATTGAGCTTATTCTTCAGATATGCATTTTCTTGTTTCACAGCTTCAAACTCTACCAGCAATAACTCAGTTTCTTGTTTCTCATTTTCAAGCTTCTCATTTATCTTTGTTAATCTGCTAACCTCTTCATTAGCAGCAACCATACTTGTATGAATGTGAAACATTTCTATGCTCATCTTTTCAACAGTTTCCTTATATTGAATCACATTTAAATCAATGATGGTAAGTGTTGGTACCTGTGCTTTTGATGAGGATGACTCTCCTTGCTCCAAGGCCATAAATGCATAATTTTCTACTTCCTCATCTTCATCATTATCAGAATCATCCCAATGCTTTCCCTCTGCAATATAGGCTTTGCTTTGCTGTTTCTTCAGAAGAGCTTTATACTTTGCTTCCAGTTTAAGATAAGCTTTGTCTTTCTTTGCTTTCTTGGGTTTCCTGCATTCTATAGCAAAATGTCCTAGCACATCACAGTTTTAGCATCTTATTTTTGATCTGTCAATAGATCCAGTTTTGTAGCCATTTTTCCTATTAGGTGTGTACTTCCCTTTTCCTTTCCAGCTGCTGTCTTTGTTGAATGATTGTCATTTTCCGTTGAATAATCTTGGCTTCTTTACTCTAATGTTAGGGAAATTTCTTGCCAGATAGGCGCCATTGATTGATCTAGCTCATCAAGTTCATCAAGGGTGTAGAACTTATCTTCCTCCAGTTCCAGTATGACTTGCTCCTATGAATCATTGTTTCTTTGCTCACTTGTTGAGGTACTTGGAGTCTGGAATCTTGGCTCATCATTAGAGATCTGGCTTTCATTAACAATTAGAGCACTTGAACCATCTACAATATGCCCTTGACCAGCTCTTAATGATTTCCTTTGAATCATTTCCAGTTCATATGTTTTTAAGATTCCATACAGAACTTCCAGTGTCAACCTGCTCACGTCTCTCCCTTCTCTGATTGCTGAGATTTTCTGTTCCAAATGATCAGGGGGTGTGAGCAAAAACTTCAAGTTCACTTCTTCAGCTTTATAATATTTATCATGCAGCTGCAAGTCATTAATCAGCTTGTTAAATCTTTCAAACACATCAGTAATGCTTTCCTTTGGCTTAGCCATAAAACCCTCATACTGTGAAATCAGTATCCTTATTTGATTTGACCTAACCTCCTCTGTTCCTTCACAAAGTATCTCTATTGTCTCCCAGATCTGCTTAGCAGTGTCACAGTGGAAAATGTTATTGTTCATTACATTGTAAAATGACTCTATCAAGATCAGCTGCAAGCCACTATTTAGGGAGACTTTTTCTTTCTCAGGCTCAGTGTATTTGTTAGTCACGACTAAACACACGCTAAAATACATGCAAGTATACGCGTTCGCAAGTAGTATAAGATTTAGATCAAATTCGTTCCCGTATAGACTCTTTGGTTAATTTAAGAATATGCACCTATGCAACAATGATATGGTTATTATCCAATGCTAAAACGATTAACAAATTGAGATTGTTTTAACTAAACTCAAGCTAACAATTATAATTAAGAGAATAAGAATTGTTGAATAAATATATATGACAAACATTAGATTCTAACTTCATTAAATACTTCATTCAATAGCCTTTTCGTTCTTAACCTTAGCATGTAATGGTGATGTCACTAATCAGATAACACGAAACTAATAAACGCCAACTTTCATTGCACGAATACCATACTACCAGACATCCACAAAATAGATAGAAGTTAAATAGACACCAATTATATTGAGACCCTATATGTCTATAAAATTCGATAACATAACGGTTTAAAGCACAAGTTATCTATCGTGATTACATAGGGCAAGTAAGATGGTTAAAATTACCTATAAATCTTGCATAACAATAACACATGAACCTATGCTAGCATGGCAAGTTTTAAATCCTTAAATTCACTTTCGCTTCATTAAGAAATAACACACTATCTTATATGTTCGCGATGCTCATAAGACGAATAAGCACAACCAATGCTAGGTTATCATACAATCACCACACACTAAGGCATCGAAACAAATCAACTATAAAAATCCATAAATAAATCCGCTAAAACCCCACGATCACAATTAGCCCATGATTGGACTCATCATCAATGTGGGTTCCGATCAAAGTATGGTATAATAAACGTACTCTTTATAAACGAATAATAAACAAAGTATGAAACAAGAGTATAGGTTCAAGAATAGGAAAACTAGCATCCAATGTTACAACTTAAACAAAGAATCACAAGTTAAAAACTAGATCTTCTTCACCTTGGTTGAATTGTGCTACAACAATCTTCTTACGCCTTCTCCTTGTGCTCTGGTATGTCTTCTTATAAAAAATGAGCTTATTTATGTATATATAACAACCCCATGCAAAGTAGAAGTCTTCTGGATCAAAATCAGAATAGAAACAGAATTGCCTTTCTCGACCTGGCGCGACCGCACGCTATAACAGTGCGGGTGCGCTTGGCTTCTGGACTTTGGGCGCGGCCGCGCGCTATCACAGCGTGGGCGCGGCCGCGCGCTATCACAGCGTGGGCGCGCTGACCTCCTGATTAAAATTTTGACTTCTTCTTTATTTCCTTGCTGATTTGAGCTAGTCTTCCACGAGCTTTTATTCCAACACCTTCCTAACACTAAATTAGCACCAAAACAATGCTAATTCACCTGATTACCTGGAGAATGCCTGAAAATGCAAAAACACTAGAAAACACATTAAAACACCAACAACTTGAGTACAAATACACCAATTCAAATCTTTACAAAGCGTAATAAAGTGTCATAAATGCCACTCAACATACCCCCAAACTTGAATCGATACTTATCCTCAAGCATAAACAGACTCAAAGAACAAGAAATAAAAATGCATGAATGCAATTAAATGAATGCAACGATTCCCATAGAATAACTAAACCAATCAACAAGCATATCTCAAAAAATGCAGTTACTCGCATAAAGATCAATCAAACAATACAAATCAATCTACAAACCAGAGACGTGCATGTGTGCAAATGCTTACAGATATACTATCACAACTAGATCAATAATCATAACTCACTACTCATCAAAGCAATCGCAAGTTTATAGATAAAATAAAAGGTAGACTCCAAATAACTTATAACATTTCAATTCTTATATCAGAGTTTTACATGGATTCATGCTTTTATTCATAACAAAACAACACAATTATGATTATTTGATCATGCATTGAGTGAGGTCCATAAAAGATTTATACAATAGTACCAATGTAGCGAGCGTTAGGTTAGCGGATCCCAGACTATAAAAGCCTTAGGTCACTAGGCACAAAGTCCCCTAAGAACTTAATAACTCGAATACTAAAGAGCCCACTCGTGATCAATTATACATAACATTTAAATTTTTTCTTTTTTTCTTCTTTTTTTTTCTTCTCTTCTTTTTTTTCAACAATTTCTGAAGGAGTGCGTTTCGCTCCCTCTCATTCAACCCTAGACTACTCATATAAATATGAGCCGACTATTAGCCATTTGAAACCTAGCCATAAAACTAGCAATGAAATCCAATTTTCTCCAATTTTTAAAATATCCATGTTATTTTATCATTAAGAGAATATCCTAAATTCTAAATATAAACAAGCAATTAAACCTCGACAAACAAGCAAACAATGATCATGATCTAGCACTCAAGCAACCTATAAGACTTAGTGAAATACAATTGTCTCTAGCATGCAAATCAATTCGATAAGACTTAACATCACTATATACGACATCACTACACTAGCATCAACATCACAAGTCAATCAGAAAAATTATCTAAGGGATCATGTTATTATGCAAATGCATGAAACTACATGGACAACTATCATAAAAATTACCAAAAAAAAACTACTACATGGAAAATATGCAACTATATGCACTAAACTAGCATGAATATGAAAACTGTATGTGACACAAAATATATTCCTTCAACTACTACCCCAAACTTAAAATATTCACTGTCCTCAGTGAAGGTAATAGTAAAGAATCAGGCATACCTACTCTGAATTAGGATCATCACCCCTAATGGGTGGAGTGTCAGGCATGTCTAGAGGTGGATACATGGAGTCCTCACCAAATACTGGCCACTGGATATCAACACGGGTGGATATGAATGCAGTCCCTAGTGCTTGGGTGAGATCACGTGCAAACCGACTATGGATGTGATGCATCGCATCCATCCTCCTCGTTAGACGCCTATATTGCGTCGAACTTAAACCAGCTCCAACCTCTGCTCCTACTTCCTCCTGCTGCTGCTGCTGCTGCAATCCCGAAGGACCATCCTCCTCTCCCTACTGAGCTCTCCATGCTGCTCGACGAGCCTGCGATCAGCTGCAAGATCAAGATCAGCTACAAGCCACTATTTAGTGAGACTTTTTCTTTCTCAGGCTCAGTGTATTTGTTAGTCGCTAAACATATGCTCAAATACATGCAAGTATACGCGTTCACAAGTAGTATAAGATTTAGATCAAATTCATTCCCATGAAGACTCTTTGGTTAATTTAAGAATATGCACTTATGCAACAATGATATGGTTATTATCCAATGCTAAGACGATTAACAAATTGAGATTGTTTTAACTAAACTTAAGCTAACAATTATAATTAAGAGAATAAGAATGGTTGAATTAATACATATGACAAACATGAGATTCTAACTTCATTAAATACTTCATTCAATAGCCTTTTCATTCTTAACCTTAGCATGTAATGGTGATGACACTACTCAGATAACACGAAACTGATAAATGCCAACTTTCGTTGCACCAATACCATACTACCAGACATCCATAAAAGAGAAAAAAGATGAATAGACACCAGTTATATTGAAACCCTATATGTCTATAGAATTTGACAAAATAACGGATTAAAGCACAAGTTATCTATCGTGATTACATAGGGCAAGTAAGATGGTTAAAAGTGCCTACAAATCTTGCATAACAATAACACATGAACCTATGCTGGCATGGCAAGTTCTAAATCCTTAAATTTACTTTCGCTTCATTAAGAATTAACACACTATCTTATAAGTTCGCGATGCTCATAAGATGAATAAGCACAACCAATACTAGGTTATCATACAATCACCACACAATAAGGCATCGAAATAAATCAACTATTAAAATCCATAAATAAATCCGCTAGAACCCCACGATAACGATTAGCCCATGATTGGACTCATCATCAACGTGGGTTCTAATGAAAGCATGGTATAATAAATGTAATCTTTATAAAAGAATAATAAACAAAGTATGAAACAAGAGTATAGGTTCAAGAATAAGAAAACTAGCATCCAACGTTACAACTTAAACAAAGAATCACAAGTTAAAACTAGATCTTCTTCGCCTTGGTTGAATTGTGCTAAAATGATCTTCTTACGCCTTCTCCTTGTGCTCTTGTATGTCTTCTTATAAAAAACGAGCTTATTTATGTATATATAACAGCCCCATGTAGAGTAGAAGTCTTCTGGATCAAAATCAGAATAGAAACAGAATTGCCTTTCTCGAACCGGCGCGGCCGCGCGCTACAACATCGCGGGTGCGCTGGGATTCTGGATTTTGGGCGCGGAAGCGCGCTATCACAGCGTGGGCGCACTGACCTCCTGATTAAAATTTTGACTTCTTCTTTTTTTTCATTGCTGATTTGAGCTGGTCTTTTACGAGCTTTTATTCCAACACCTTCCTAACACCAAATCAGCACTAAAACAATGTTAATTTACCTGATTACCTGGAGAATGCCTGAAAATGCGAAAACACTAGAAAACACATTAAAACACCAACAACTTGAGTACAAATACACCAATTCAAAGATTTATTGAGCATAATAAAGGGTCATAAATGCCACTTAACATACCCCCAAACTTGAATCGATGCTTGTCCTCAAGCATAAACAGACTCAAAGAACAAGAAATAAAAATACATGAATGCAACTATATGAATGCAATGATTCCCATAGAATAACTAAACCAATCAAGAAGCACATCTCAACAAATGCAGTTACTCGCATAAAGATCAATCAAACCATACAAATCAATCTACAAACCAGAGACATGCATGTGTGCAAATGCTTACAGATATACTATCACAACTAGATTAATAATCATAACTCACTACTCATCAAAGAAATTGCAAGTTTATAATAAAATAAAAGCTAGACTTAAAATAACTTATAAAACTTCAATTTTTATATCGGAGTTTTACATGGATTCATGCTTTTATTCACAACAAAACAACACAACTATGCTTATTTGACCGTGCAATGAATGAGGTCCACAAAAGACTTATACAATAGTACCCATGTAGCGAGCATTAGGTTAGCGGATCCCAGACTATAAAAGCCTTAGGTCACTAGGCACAAAGTCCCCTAAGAACTTAATAACTCGAATACTAAATAGCCCACTCGTATCAATTATACATAACACTTAAATATTTTTCTTTTTTTTAGTCTCTTCTTTTTTTTTAACAATTTCTGAATAAGTGTGTTTCGCTCCCTCTCATTCAACCCTAGACTACTCATATAAATATGAGCCGGCTACTAGCCATTTGACACCTAGCCACAAAACTAACAATGAAATCCAATTTTCTCCAATTTTTAAAATATCTATGTTATTTTATCATTAAGAGAATATCCTAAATTCTAAATATAAAGAAGCGATTAAACCTCAACAAACAAGCAAACCATGATCATGATCTAACATTCAAGTAACCTATAAGACTTAGTGAAATACAATTCTCTCTAACATGCAATTAAATTCGATAAGACTTAACATCACTAAATACGACATCACTACACTATCATTAACATCACAAGTCAATCGGAAAATTTATCTAAGGGATCATGTTATTATACAAATGCATGAAACTACATGAACAACTATCATAAAAACTACCAAATATAAAAAAACTACTACATGGAAGATATGCAACTATATGCACTAAACTATCATGAGTATGCAAACTATATGTGACACAAAATATATTCCTTCAATTACTACCCCCAAACTTATTATATTTACTGTCCTCAGTGAAGGTAATACGAAGGAATAAGGCATACCTACTCTGAATCAGGATCATCACCCTCAACGAGTGGAATGTCAGGAGTATCTGGAGGTGGATACACGGAGTCCTCACCAAATACTGGCCACTGCATATCAACACTGATGGCTCTGAATGCAGTCCCTAGTGCCTGGGTGAGATCATGTGCAAACCGCCTATGGATGTCATGCATCACATCCATCCTCCTCGCTAGATGCCTATACTGCGTTGAACTCAAATCAGCTCCAACCTCTGTTCCTGCTTCCTCCTGCTCCTACTGCTACAATCCCAAAGGACCAATATCATCTCCCACCATACCACTCTGTCATGATCAACAGTGTAGAACTGTCGATAGGAGCACTGGGATGTTATAGCTGCTCATATGCAGGCCAATGAACACCAACTGCCACACACAGCTTTTCACAACAGACGCATAGGGTATCAAACCCGTAGTACCTCCTCGCAAAAATCTCAAAATCCCCTGATATATAACCATCCCCAAATCAATATAATCGCCCTGAAGAATACCCCACAACAGACGAGCACGCTCCACCATAAACTCATGCACATGTGATGATGGCATGATGTTAGCATAGATAAAAGAGTTCCATGCACGTGCAAACCTGTTCATGCACGATGCAGGGAACGTGGAGTAATCAGTTGTGCCCCTCTTGAACTTCCGGTGAGTTTCAGGCACACATAAAGTAGCAACAATCAGATCCAGATCAAAGTCCTCCAGAGTCTTATCGTTCCAAGTGTCCTGACCGGGCTTCCTCGCGGGCTGTTCAATCACCCTGTAATCCAAATTATTTAGGATTATTATTAAACTATTCTTATGCTTTCGATGAATTTTTGCACGAGAAATGTACCGTTAAATTTGTAAGTTAATGACAAAAATCAGGATAACGACGAACAAAAAAAAGAAGATAAAATAAATAAAAATACATGAATAAACCTAATCCCCCACCCCCCATGTTCAGTCACCGCTTTCTCCTCCCCCTCTCCTCTCTCGATCGATTGCTTCGACCTGTCTCTTTTAATTTCTTTCTTTCTCTTAATCTCTCTCCTCTCCCTCTCTTTCCTCTTCCTCTTCTCATTCTTTTCTCTTTGGTTCCGTCTATTCTGTTTCTTCCCAGAGTTTGCGTGGCTTTTTCCGGTAAGCTTCATTCCGGTATGGTGACTTTGTTGGTTGATTCAGGATTATATATATACAGATATATGCGTACTTGTGTGTGTAGGGGCTGGTGTGGCCGAACTGTGTCGTACCGCCTGTGTTTTGTTCCGATCTTGCTTCTTTTCTGGCCACTCACGCGCGTGAGGCGCGTGTGGTGGTGCTCTGTTTCCTGTGTTCTTTTTTTGGGTTACACGCGCGTATGCGCGTGTGGACTGCTTAATTTCAGAATTTTTATTATGTAAATTTGTTTTCTGCAGGAAAGTAATTGAATAATATTCGTGAAATAAATAAAAATCATTCGGGAAAATTATTACTTGTAAATCGGTGGAATTCGTATGGAAACCCGAACCTAACGGGTACCGACGAATTTTATCGCCGTCGGCGATGAGCTTCGGCGAGCCGACGGTGGATGATGATGATTAGTTCTGAGTCCTAAATTATAAATAAATAAAATTAGTTTGTGAAATTAATTTCAAAATGAAAAGAAAAAATAAAATACGAATAACAATAATTAATGATTGAATTTGTATCGGTGATTGGGATTACAAATTACGGTTGGTTGTTGTGATGGTAATTGTTGTTAATTGTGATTGACGTCGATTTGATTTCGACGGGTAGGCCGATAAACAAAGGAGACGTTGCACGATTTTCGGGATATTAATTCCAAAAATAAGGGAACGTAACCTATAATTATCGGAGACGTCGAATAATCATATATAATCATATTATATGAACTTAATTGCGGTTGAGACAAGATAATTTATAAATAATTGATTACCCTATTTTTCAAAACGACGAGTATACGTATTTTCCGAAAATAAATACCCAACCAAGTTTCAAAGATGTGGACCATAATTGCTATGTGTATTTCAATAATACATATAAATATGAGTTCGGTTATGAAATCGTATGGGTAGAATAAGATAGCGATTTGATGTTAAGCTTAAGCGATTATCTGAATTACGGTATTTCAACCCTGTAGGTCCTAGACGGAAAACCCGAGTATCAACACCGGACTAGGAATGATCTAGTGATTAGACGTCGAGATCAATGAAGTTCCAATAAAAGAACCTGAGTGTTGGGATCGTATCCAAAATGGGATAGTAGTTTGATGATAAAAGCTGAGCGTTCAAGTTGAACCAAAGTCAATTAGTGATAGCGGTTAAACTTATTGAGGCAAGTATTCCCGAACTTTCTTTTAAAATACTGCAATTATTTCTTCGTTCCTATTCTAAGTTCAGAATAGTTAAATGTTTTACATTTCGCTTCAATTACTCTTGTTATGCATGTTCTTTTCATTATTGTTCCTATAATTCGATTGCTCTCTTGAGCAAATACTCATTCTTTCGGGTTATTTGCGAACCCTGAATTGAGATGTTTTGAATTCAAAATGATTTGACATCAAAATTGTAATATCCGGAATATATCGTGTAATTATTTTTGCTAACAGACAATTATTATATGTGTTCAGTATCAATTCTGTGAATTATTTGTTAAGTGTTAAATGTGTTTGGATGTTTAAAAATAATATTAATTGAGTATTTTAATTTTTATATGTTCAAAATAAAATATAGATAATTGTCATATCTTTCTAATTATTTTTATGTTGATTTATGATTTTATAGGAAATATATGGATTTTATAAAATCTTTTTCCGAGTATTTAAAAACTATTTTATACAATCGGGAACCAACCGATGGCATCCGTTGTTACGTTTTTATAACCCGAAACTCTTCCGAAAACTCCTTTCTAACTTAATTGCAATATTCCGAGCATTTTCCATGTTTCGACTTTTTCGATCCGGCGTACGGTTTGTCCTGCGCGGGTCTCGGCGCAACATTTTTGATATATTATTCATTTCGGTAAATCAATAAAACTCGTATTTTTGATAAATGGGATCTTTTTATTAAACTATCACAATAATCACCTCGTAATACGTGTAACCAGGCGCTGAGACCAAGACCGCAGTACAAATTGTACTGGTTTGGATAATTATCCCGAAAACCGATACCGTTTGGATCAGTTTTTATAAATGAACGTACCATTTTGTATCTGGAATGATCCAACGGGATACTAATTTTCCGTAATTATAAATAGCCTTTACCGTAATTTATTCCATATCAAAAATCATTTGCAGACAGTAATTATATAATTTTCCAGAGAAAATACTACTATTTGGAGGTGTTATTGAAATCTGCTCGGGAAGCTCTAGTAACCAAAACGGAGGTTTTGAAGAGTACTATCAGATTATACAAGTTCCAGAACTGCAGAATCAAAGGTTTATTTTCTGGAAATTTATTTATTTTCAAATTATTTTTATTAAAAATATGAATTTTTGTTCGGATGATTGTTTGAATGATTTGATCATTGCATGTTGTAGAGCTTGTTTTCCTGATGATTTTCATATGTCATATGACTGATTTGGAGTTCAATAACATGTTCAAAATTGAGTTCAATCTTCGAATTTTAAATTTAGGGTTTATAACCCGTATAAATATTTTCAATTGAATTTGGGGCTTTTTGATTTAGGGGTTATTAGCTGTTGTATTATAGTGGGTTGTGTTTCTTATGAAATTTACAATCGATTGGTATATAGCTCGTTAACAGAGGATTAGTGAATCGAAGGAAGTTGTCTTTTGAAGTTTTCGTCGGTTCACCGGAAACCGGTGATGTTCTTGGCCATTTTCCGGCCAGGTCAGGGGTTATTGATGTGATTTGATTGCATGGTTGTGTTCCTGGTGTTGTGTAGATCATATCTGGAGTAGATGGTGGGGTGTGGATGCCGGAATCGTGTTCTCCGGCCATCCCCGAAATTTTCCGGCGACTAATCTACAAAATTGCAGTTTAGTCCCTGTACTTTTAACGATGGTGAAGTTCAGTCCCTGAACTTTCCAGAATTTGCATATTTTGGATTCCTGTTTTAAAATTATTTAAAAATCATATTTTCTATTTATTTTAATTATAAAAATCCGTCTTTAATTTCTGAAAATTCCAAAAATTATTATTTTAATTCTAAAAATTATTTTTAATTCAAAAATAAATCTGAATTAATTAGTTAATTAATTTCAGTTAATATTTAATTGATTAATTGGTCAATTAATTCGACATTTAATTGATTAATTGATTTAATTAATTATTAATTTATTTTAATTAATTATTTAATTAGATTTAATTATTTAAAAATGATTTAAAAATTCCGAAAAATAGTTTCGAGTTTAAAAAATTATTTTAAATTATTTTCAAGGCTCGATAATTATCAGAAAATTGTTTTGAAGCTAGATTTGGCCAACCAAACCTTGTTTATTACTATGAAATTAATCCAACGACCCGTTTTAATTCCGAAAAATATTTTAAAAATCATCTTAAATACCCGAAAGCATGTTTATGACCCGAGACCTCTTTATAAATGATATATCATTGATTTGTTGATGTGTTATGTGCTATATGTGACTTGTTGGTTAACTGTCGGTCTATATGTTCGGTATTTACTTGGTTATAGCGTAACTTTCAATCCGTTAATCGGATTTGGGTGAAACAAAGGGTAGATAGAAGTGTGTTTCGAATAGAATTGTATGAGTTAAATATTGATAGATGCTTATAATATATGAGCAAAAGAGGCAAGGCGTAGGAAAGGGAAACAGATAGTCGAGGAGTAAGACGGTTGTGATTGGAAGATATTACAGTATAACAAGCTAGTACCAGGCAAGTGTTCTGAACTTTCTCGAGATATATTGTAGTTGATTGATAATCCTGTTTTATATTGCAAGTGCTTTGAAGCACTGAACCCTAAACCCTGATTCCAGTTATTGATCTTGAGCCGTAAACCTTATTCTTTCTAAACCATTGATTGTTGTACACCCGGATACGAACCACAGATGTACGATACTACTCCATAAATACATACAATCTGAATACCAAGCACTGAACCGGATTACTTACATATTCAACCTATTGTACCTTATGCTTTGAAATACCAAATCCTTGTAACCCTGAAATATTGATTCCTTTGTTATCCAATTCTTTCATCACTTAACAGTCAAGCTTTGAAATTGCCATACTGATCCCTTGTAAAGATTGAAACCATTTCCTTATTAAATATCCAATGTTGCTTATAATTCTGTTTATTATTTTAAATTGTTTATTCTATTGTTATGTTAGAATTGGATTGTTTTATAAAATTGTGGACCAGATTCGTGGTCAGACCATATAAATGGTCAAGTTAGGCCAATGTGTGCCTTGGATCCAGTAGTTAGAGCAGTGATGTGTGCTTTGCTCAGGGTTAGTGTGTGACTGATCAACAGCCTAACCTTGGTTTTTAAAATGAAAATGTGATATCCAGTTCTAAATCATAATTCATTGTTCACTTGATATCATAACCCTTTTCATTTAATGATCATTATTCTCAGTTTTGTCATTATGACTTGCTGAGCTAGTTAGCTCATTTGTACGATATTGTTTATGTTCTTTTCCAGTTAAGAAAGAACCAGTTGGTAACGAGGATCCCCAGTCCAGCGCAAGAGCTAGGGGTTCAGGTTGATCGAGTTAAGCTAGTAGGCACCTTTTGGAGTAATTTAAGTTTGTAAAAGTTTTTAATAATGTTTAATACTCAGTTCTGAGTTTGGATAGTTGGGATTTGAACGGTTTGTAATATAAGTGTGTGTTCGGCTTGTGTGCATACTTTAACCTGTTGCGGTCCGTGGTAGTTGGTAAGTAGGGTCACTGCATATTATTATTATCTTTATTATTGTTAAGCAGGATATAAATAAGGTGTGTGTGTGTGGACCCCAAACTTTTGACCCAGGTTTGGAGGGCGCCACAGGTTTGGTATCAAAGGTACAGGTTATAAGTCACTGACACAAGCCTAGGTTGATGGGAATGGGTAGAGGGTTAGGATTAAAATTAAGGAATAGAAAGATAGAACGTCGAGAGGTCGAGTGATACGGTATAATAGGTATTAGTATGATTCACGTTGTGGTTCGAGATTTTTATATTACAATATGATTTCAGATAGCAGTGATGGCCGATTCTTTCATCCCATATCAGTTAATCACTCAGAGCCTTCAGTTGGAGTACCATCTTCAGATCCACGTCCTATTGTTCCACCAATGTTGGCTATTCTACCCCCACCTATGTTGCAGTCCATGCCACTGCAGGCTATTCCACCCCCAAGCATAAGGTGACCTATCAGAGGACCCCCACATGCTGATTCAGGCTTTACTGGTCATTCAGTTACAGGAGTACCTTTCCAGTTCTCTTCATATCCTGTCCCATATCATCAGTTTGAGGCTTGCCTTATGGAGCAGCGATTCTTACAGGGTTAGATTCAGGAGTTATTACATATCATGCGTACCAGAGAGGTTGGGAGTGGTGAGAGGCGACTCAGAGAGAGGCTTCAGGTGTTTCGTAGAGCAGCTGTTGTGAAGATTGCTGAGGCTACACATGAGGACATCACCACTGATTTTCTAGTGGAGTGGGCTAAGTGGGTTCTAGAGGAGCTTGAGGAGATTGGAGGTCCAGACTTGCCATGAGTCAGAGATCCAGAGATGGAGATGCTGATCAGTGTTGTTGTGGTTGTGTAGTATGTACAGTAGTGTGTAGTATGTATCAGTAGACTTTTGAGTTATATTTATAAACTAGATCTGCTGACTAGTGAGTAGGTTGTTGTACCCCTTTTTGCTTTTACTTCATAAGCGTTTTTACGCTTGTACTACCCAAAACTTTTGATATATATATATATATATATATACCAGTACCTTTTCTTTTCCAGCATTGTCATTTATTTTACTGCACCTGTTTTACTTTACCTTATTTATTGCACCAGTTATACCCCTGTGATACCATATACCCTGTTCTCTTAACTGTTTATATTCTGTAAAGAAGCATGCAATTTACTTAGTTCAACTGTTATAACTGTTTTCAAAAAGAGATATTTCTGTTTTACAAAACTTCTCTTTTATGCAAAGGATTTGATTTAAAAGCTAAATAAGTTGTTTGATTCTTTACAGAAAATGCCTCCCAGAAGAAATACCCGCACCAACACCCAGAATGAAGAAACCAACAACAACAACAGCAATAACAACCAAGATGATATAAACCAGAATGCAAACCCAGGACCCATAGACCCAGCAATAGCCCAGATTCTCCAAATCTTGGCCCAACAAATAGTTCACCTGGCACAACAACAACAAAGACAGACCAATCCCCAGGTAACTTTCAAAACTTTTCAGGCAGTAAACTTACCAGAGTTCAAGGGTTCCTTAGAACCGATTGAAGCTAATGTTTGGTTAAAGGAAATAGAGAAGTCATTTGCCTTATTGAAGGTAAAGGAAGAACAGAAGGTTGAGTTTGCGAGTTATTACTTGAAGAATGAGGCCACCTATTGGTGGGAGACTGTGAAGACATTAGAAGGTACAGATGATATTACTTGGAAGAGGTTTAAGGAATTGTTTTTAGAAAAGTATTTTCCCCAGTTTGTCCAGGATCAGATGGAGCTGAAGTTTTTAGAGTTAAAGCAAGGAAATATGTCGGTGGCGGATTATGAGAGTAAGTTTGAAGAATTGTCAAGGTATGTACCGTCATATGTGGATACTGACAGGAAGAAGGCTAGGAGATTTCAGCAAGGTCTGAAGCCATGGATCAGAGGGAAGGTAGCCATTTTTGAGTTGGATACCTATGCAGGAGTTGTACAGAAGGCCATGATCGCAGAGATAGAGAGCGAGATGTCACAGAAGGAGAAAGAAAACAAGAAAAGGAAATTTGAGGGAAATGAAGGTCAGTCACAACTAGGGAAGTTTCCAAATTTTAAGAAGGGCAAGTTTCAGTTAGGGAGAAATTTTAATTTCAAGAGACAAAATGCAGGCGACGGAGGCCAGGGCAACCGTCCGGTTAATGTGAATCAGCCGAATTAGTTGAGGTTAACTTTTCCAGATTATCAGGTATGTGGGAAGAAACATTGAGGAGTTTGTAATAAGCTGAATGTCGTTTATTTCAAGTGTAATCAGAAAGGGCACTATTCGAGGGAGTGCCGAAGTCAGCCAGCAAGAGAGCCAGCAAACAAGGATCAGCCTATCCGAAATCCAGCAATTAAGGTTCCAGCTATTGGATTTACGTGCTTCAAATATGGAAAGCCAGGACATATAGCCAGGGATTGCAAGACACCAGCCCCAGTCAGTAATGCATTGAGGATTATGGGATCTACCCCAACAGTGAATGAGACTCCAAGGGCTAGAGTTTTTGATATGTCTGTGAAAGACGCTATCCAAGATACTAACATCGTGGTAGGTACGCTTAATGTGAATTTTTTATGTGCCAAAGTGTTGATAGATTCGGGAGCAACTCGATCGTTTATTTCACAAGATTTTGTTAATAAGCTAAATTGTCCAGTTGAGTATTTAAATGAAATAATGACCGTGGAATTAGCAAATCAAGAACGTATATATGTTAATCAAGTTTGTGGGAATTGTGAGGTTGAGATTTCTGGTAGTAAGTTTTGTGTAGATTTGATACCCTTTAAATTAGAAGAATTTGACATTATCTTAGGCATGGATTGGTTATCTAAGCATAATGCCCAGATAGATTGTCGAAATAAGAAGGTAATAGTGAAGACGCCAGATGAGATGATAGTAACATTTAAAGACCAGAAGCAGGTAAAGAAATTCTTAACAATGATTCAAGCCAAGAAGTTACTACGGCAAGGATGCGAGCATTTCGTTCCATATGTGATTGACAAAAGCCAGGAGCCAGCAAAACTTGAAGATATCCCAGTCGTCAATGAATTTCTAGACGTGTTTCTCGATGAGTTATCAGGACTTCCTCCAGACAGAGAAATTGAGTTTGCAATTGACTTAGCACCTGGAACAGAACCAGTATCCAAGGCCCCGTACAGAATGGCGCCCGTTGAGATGAAGTTGCTAACAAAGCAATTACAAGAGTTGTTAGAGAAAGGAGTAATCAGACCCAGTGTATCCCCGTGGGGTGCACCGGTACAATATGTCAAAAAGAAGGATGGAAGCATGAGACTGTGCATCGACTATAGGGAGCTCAACAAGCTTACAATCAAGAACAAGTATCCGTTACCCAAAATTGATGATTTATTTGACCAATTAAAAGGAGCCAAGTACTTCTCCAAGATTGATTTAAGATCGGGATATCATCAACTAAAGATCAAGCCAGAAGATATACCAAAGACAACTTTCAGGCCAAGGTATGGACATTATGAATTTTTAGTGATGTCTTTTGGATTGACAAATACCCCGGCAGGGTTCATGGACCTGATGAATAGAATTTTCAAGGAATATTTGGATAAGTTCGTTATTGTGTTTATAGACGATATTTTGATTTATTCAAAGACGGAAGAGGATCATGCAACACATTTGAGAACAGCTTTGGAGATTTTAAGGAAAAAGAAGTTGTATGCTAAGTTCTCGAAGTGTGAGTTTTGGCTACAGGAGGTTCAGTTTTTAGGATACATAGTCAGTAATGAAGGGATCAAAGTGGACCCAGCAAAGATTGAGGCCATTACAAATTGGGAAAGACCGAGAACACCCACAGAGGTGAGAAGTTTCTTGGGATTAGCGGGATATTATCGTCGATTCATTCAAAATTTCTCAAGGATTGCAACTCCATTGACAAAGCTTACACGGAAGAATGAAAAGTTTATGTGGAACGATAAATGCGAAGAAAGTTTTCAGGAATTGAAGCAACGATTAATCACGACATCTGTTTTGTCACTTCCCGATGATCAAGGAAATTTCGTAATGTATAGCGATGCTTCTCATAAAGGACTCGGATGTGTTCTGATGTAGTACGATAAAGTGATTGTGTATACGTCAAGGAAACTGAAACCACACGAACAGAAATATCCTACTCATGATTTGGAGCTAGCAGCCATAGTTTTCGCTTTGAAGATTTGGAGACATTATCTATATGGAGAAAAGTGTAAGATTTATATGGATCACAAAAGCTTGAAGTACATATTCACACGGAAGGAGCTTAATATGAGGCAAATGAGATGGTTAAAATTAATCAAGGATTACGACTGCACGATTAATTATCATCCCGGTACAGCGAATGTTGTAGCAGACATGTTGAGTCAGAAGGAAAAGTTAAATGTGTTATCAGTACCCGAAGAAAAATATAAGGAATTCCAGAAATTGGAATTGGAAATTAGAGTTTCCAAGCTTGATGAAGTAAAAGTGTATAGTATGACTTTCCAGCCAGAGTTGTTAGAAAAGATAAAGAAATATCAAGAAGAAGTAATGGATCAGGACATAAATCATTTGGTAGGTGAAGAATTGTGCACACAAAAGGACGATCAAGGTATTCTTAGGTTTTCTTCTAGAATTTGGATTCCACCAGTGACGGAGCTGAAGAATGAAATTTTACAGGAAGCTCATAGTTCAAGGTATTCAATCCATCCAGGGAGTACCAAAATGTACAGAGATTTAAAGGAAAATTATTGGTGGCCAGATATGAAGAGGGAAATTGCGGAATGGGTTAGCAGATGTTATACATGTCAGAGAGTTAAAGCAGAGCATCAAAGACCAAGTGGATTGCTACAGCCATTGGAGATTCCAGAGTGGAAGTGGGAACATATTGCCATGGATTTCATAGTTGGATTACCAAGGACAAGGGCTAATCATGATGCCATTTGGGTTATAGTGGATAGACTTACCAAGTCAGCTCATTTTATGCCTATAAATGAAAGATTTTCGCTCGACAAGTTAGTCAATATGTACCTGAAGGAAATTGTAGTTCGTCATGGAGTTCCTGTATCTATTGTATCTGATCGAGATCCAAGATTTAATTCAAGATTTTGGAAGAGTTTTCAAGAATGTTTGGGAACAAGACTGAATATGAGTACAGCTTACCATCCACAGACGGACGGACAGAGTGAAAGAACGATCCAGACAATTGAAGATATGTTACGTGTTTGTGCTATTGATTTCAAAGGGAGTTGGGATGAGCATTTACCTCTGGTAGAATTTTCTTACAACAACAGTTATCATGCCAGTATTGGGATGCCACCCTATTAAGCCCTTTATGGACGCAAATGCAGATCTCTAGTGTATTGAGACGAAGTAGCATAACGCAAAATACTTGGACCTGAATTAGTGTAGCAGATAAAGGAAGTTGTTGAAGTTATCCAGAAGAGATTGATAGCAGCACAAGACCATCAAAGGAAATATGCAGATCAATCAAGGAAAGACATGGAATTGGAAGAAGGAAGCTTAGTATTACTGAAAGTATCACCGTGGAAGGGATTAACGAGGTTTGGAAAGAAAGAAAAGTTGAGCCCAAAATATGTCGGACCTTTTGAGATTCTAAAGTGCGTTGGCAAAGTAGCTTACGAGTTGGCATTACCACCGTACATGGAGCACATTCACAATGTTTTTCATGTATCGATGCTTAAGAAGTATAATCCAGACTCCAGGCATGTAATAGAATATGAGCCAAAAGAGCTTCAGAAAGATATGTCATATGTAGAGAGTCTGATAGAAATTCTAGAGTAAAGAGAGAAAGTATTAAGAAATAAAGTGGTAAAGTTAGTAAGAGTATTGTGGAGAAACCCAAAGGTTGAAGAGTCAACCTGGGAGTTAGAAAGTGATATGAAAGAAAAGTACCCTCATTTATTTTCTTAGGAGATTCTGAGGACAGAATCCTTTTAAGGGGGGAAGGATGTAATATCCGGAATATATCGTGTAATTATTTTTGCTAATAGACAATTATTATATGTGTTCAGTATCTATTCTATGAATTATTTGTTAAGTGTTAAATGTGTTTGGATGTTTAAAAATAATATTAATTGAGTATTTTAATTTTTATATGTCCAAAATAAAATATAGATAATTGTCATATCTTCCTAAATATTTTTATGTTGATTTATGATTTTATAGGAAATATATGGATTTTATAAAATCTTTTTTCGAGTATTTAAAAACTATTTTATACAATCGGGAACCAATCGACGTCATCCGTTGTTACGTTTTTATAACCCGAAACTCTTCCGAAAACTCCTTCCTAACCTAATTGCAATATTCCGAGCATTTTCCATATTTCGACTTTTTCGATTCGGCGTACGGTTTGTCCTGTGCGGGTCCCGGCGCAACATTTTCGATACATTATTCGTTTCGGTAAATCAATAAAACTCGTATTTTTGATAAACAGGATCTTTTTATTAAACTATCACAATTATCACCTCGTAATACGTGTAACCAGGCGCTGAGACCAAGACCGCAATACAAATTGTACTGGTTTGGATAATTATCCCGAAAACCGATACCGTTTGGATCAGTTTTATAAATAAACGTACCATTTTGTATCTGGAATGATCCAATGGGATACTAATTTTTCATAATTATAAATAGCCTTTACCGTAATTTATTCCGTATCAAAAATCATTTGCAGACAGTAATTAATAATTTTCCAGAGAAAATACCTATATTCATAAACCTTTCTGAGAATCAAACTACTATTTGGAGGTGTTATTGAAATCTGCTCGGGAAGCTCTTGTAACCAAAACCGAGGTTTTGAAGAGTACTATCAGATTATACAAGTTCCAGAACTGCAGAATCAAAGGTTTATTTTCTGGAAATTTATTTATTTTCGAATTATTTTTATTAAAAATATGAATTTTTGTTCGGATGATTGTTTGAATGATTTGATGATTACATGTTGTAGAGATTGTTTTCCTGATGATTTTCATTTGTCATATGACTGATTTGGAGTTCAATAACATGTTCAAAATTGAGTTTAATCTTCGAATTTTAAAATTAGGGTTTATAACCCGTATGAATGTTTTCAATTGAATTTGGGGCTTTTTGATTTAGGGGTTATTAGCTGTTGTTTTATAGTGGGTTGTGTTCCTTATGAAATTTGCAATTGATTGGTATATAGCTCGTTAACTGAGGATTAGTGAATCGAAGGGAGTTGTGTTTTGAAGTTTTCGCCAGTTCACCGGAAACCAGTGATGTTCTTGGCCATTTTCCGGCCAGGTCAGGGGTTATTGATGTGATTTGATTGCATGGTTGTGTTCCTGGTGTTATGTAGATCATATCTGGAGTAGATGGTGGGGTGTGGATGCCGGAATCGTGTTCTCCGGCCATCCCCAAAATTTTCCGGCGACTAAACTGTAAAATTACAGTTTATTCCCTGTACTTTTAAAGATGGTGAAGTTCAGTCCCTGAACTTTCCAGAATTTGCATATTTTGGATTCCTGTTTTAAAATTATTTAAAAATCATATTTTCTATTTATTTTAAATATAAAAATCCGTTTTTAATTTTTGAAAATTCCAAAAATTATTATTTTCATTCCAAAAATTATTTTTAATTCAAAAATAAATCTGAATTAATTAGATAATTAATTTCAGTTAATATTTAATTGATTAATTGGTCAATTAATTCGACAATTAATTGATTAATTGATTTAAATAATTATTAATTGATTTTAATTAATTATTTAATTATATTTAATTATTTAAAAATTATTTAAAAATTCCAAAAAATAGTTTCGAGCTTTAAAATATTATTTTAAATTATTTTTAAGGCTCGATAATTATCAGAAAATTGTTTTGAAGCTAGATTTGGCCAACCGAACCTTGTTTATTACTCTGAAATTGATCCAACGACCCGTTTTAATTCCGAAAAATATTTTAAAAATCATCTTAAATACCCGAAAGCCTGTTTATGACCCGAGACTTCTTTATAAATGATATATCATTGATTGTTTGACGTGTTATGTGCTATATGTGACTTGTTGGTTAACTATCGGTCTATATGTTCGGTGTTTACTGGGTTATAGCGTAACTTTCAATCTGTTAATCCGATTTGGGTGAAACGAAGGGTAGATAAAAGTGTGTTTCGAATAGAATTGTATGAGTTAAATATTGATAGATGCTTATAATATATGAGCAAAAGAGGCAAGGCATAGAAAAGGAAAACAGATAGTCGAGGAGTAAGACGGTTGTGATTGGAAGATAGTACAGTATAGCAAGCTAGTACCAGGAAAGTGTTCTGAACTTTCTCGAGATATATTGTAGTTGATTGATAATCATGTTTTATATTTAAAGTGCTTTGAAACACTGGACCCTAAACCCTGATTCCAGTTATTGATCTTGAGTCGTAAACCTTATTCTTTCTAAACCATTGATTGTTGTACACCCGGATATGAACCATAAATATACGATACTACTCCACAAATACATACAATCTGAATACCAAGCACTGAACTAGATTACTTACATATTCAACCTATTGTACCTTATGCTTTGAAATAACAAATCCTTATAACCCTGAAATATTGATTCCTTTGTTATCAAATTCTTTCATCACTTAACAGTCAAGCTTTGAAATTGCCATACCGATCCCTTGTAAATATTGAAACCATTTCCTTATTAAATATCCAATGTTGCTTATGATTCTGTTTATTGTTTTAAATTGTTTATTCTGTGCTTATGTTAGAATTTGATTGTTTTATAAAATTGTGGACCAGATTCGTGGTCAGACCATATAAATGGTCAAGTTAGGCCAATGTGTGCCTTGGATCCAATAGTTAGAGCAGTGTTGTGTGCTTTGCTCGGGGTTAGTGTGTGACTAATCAGCAGCCTAACCTTGGTTTTTAAAATAAAAATGTGATATCCAATTCTAAATCATAATTCATTGTTCACTTGATATCATAACCCTTTTCATTTGATGATCATTATTCTCAGTTTTGTCATTGTGACTTGCTGAGCTAGTTAGCTCAGTTGTGCGATATTGTTTATGTTCTTTTCCAGTTAAGAAGGAACCAGTTGGTAACGAGGATCCCCAGTCCAGCGCAAAAGCTAGGGGTTCAGGTTGATCGAGTTAAGCTAGTAGGCACCTGTTGGAGTAATTTAAGTTTGTAAAAGTTTGTAATAATGTTTAATACTCAGTTCTGAGTTTGGATAGTTGGGATTTGAACGGTTTGTAATATAAGTGTGTGTTTGGCTTGTATGCATACTTTAACCTGTTGCGGTCCGTGGTAGTTGGTAAGTAGGGTCACTACATATTATTATTATCTTTATTATTGTTAAGCAGGATATAAATAAGGTGTGTGTGTGTGGACCCCAAACTTCTGATTTGGGTTTGGAGGGCGCCACAAAAATACTCCACAGGCTGGATGATAATGATGTATGGGATTAAGTTTTACTAAATCCTAAGGACCGGAACATGACCGGTGCCTTGAGATGGGCCGTAGTTCCTGGGGACCCGACTGGATCTATATAGGTAGGTATAGATTTACACTCTATCCTGATTGATCAGCAGGATATAGATGCGAACTTGTGTCAAGTCTAATTTGTTGTTGATCGCCATTAACGGCATTCCCTCTCAAAAGTTTTATGATTCTAAAAATCGGACAAAACCCTGATTCAAGAAATGGATCTGGGAATCGCTTGTCACTTTTGGATTTATATCTAAGGGCTAGTAACATCCAAGGTTTAGTCGCTCAACTCCCTCGAATAAATAAAACTGTTTAAAATTGTTTAGAGATTTTGTCCGGGAATTTTCCTTTGTTATTAATATTTGGAACTCGAAATTATATACTTGCTGGGCATTTTTAGCTCACTCTTGCTTTGTAAACTCTTATTTCTTTCAGAAGCAGAGAAAGATAAAAGTGAATAGCTTTCTTTAGACAGCAGAAGTTAGAGAGATCTCCGCTGCTCAAGGACGAAGATGTAAGATAATAAGACACAGGCATTAGCATAAAGGTAGTTAAACTTGTATTCTAGTTATTGTGAGTTGTAAAAGGTTAGATTCTTGTTTCATACCATAACATGTAAACGATCCGGATTCAAGGGATTAATTGAATATTCTTTTATTTTATGTAAAGATTATTTAGTGACACCAAATCTTGACCCCAAATTTGGGTTGTTCCATACCATCCTTATAGCATCAGCACTATAATCCACAGTCATCCCCCTAAACACAGTAAAACCAATCTTCTCCGCCTTTGTATTAGCATAGAACTCTCGAACTATACTCATGGGCACAGCTACGGGAGCCTCGCAAAAAGGAACCCAGCCCATCTGCAGAATCATCTCCAATAACTTACCATCCTTCCCTGATGGAAGAAAACCTCGCTCCTTTGTTATAGGCTTTAAGAGAAGCCTCGTGTACTCCGCTTTAGCCTCGGGATTTGAAAACCTTGGCCTTATACCACCCACACTCAAAGAATCGGTGGTGTTGCTGCTTCCTTGAGTTCTTTGTCTCTTGGGTGCCATTGGGATTGAATAAGAGAGAATAAAAGATAAGTGTTTGAGAGAGAATTATGTTTGAGAATTTTTGAAGTGGTGGAGAAGTTTGTGTATAAATGTGTGTATATATAGGTGGTAAAAAGAGAATTAGATATAGAATAGAAGTAGAAATAGATTATGGGAATCGTGGGAATAATAGGTTTGATTTGGAGAGGGAAATTTGGGATGTGGAAGAGTAAAATTCGGGTAGAAATTGATTTTGTAGTAAAAATCCCAATTTTCTCTTCACAAACTGCTATTTATTTTTTTCTAATTCGGGACCCCAGCGCGGAAGCTCTAGACCAGCGCAGGCGCACTCGCCTTCTGCCAAATCGGCGCGGTCGCGTGCTAGATTATTGCGGGCGTGCTTGGTTTCTGGAAAAACTGCGCGGTCGCACGCTAGATCAGCACAGGCGCGCTCAGCTTCTGAAGTTGGCCCTGAATTTTTTTCTTTTTCTGATTTTTTTTGTGTTTTCTCCTTTCTTCTTGCTTCCTCTACCTACTAATGTAAAACAAACTTGGGTTGCCTCCCAAGAAGCGCTTGTTTTACATCGTTAGCTCGACGTAGAATCTTGAGATCAAACAGATAATAAAATGGCACTAAGCACCTCACAATTTGCCGTGTCACCATAGTAATACTTCAACCTCTGATTATTGATCTTGAATCTTTGGCCGGACCATTTTCAAAAATCTCCACCGCTCCATGTGGAAACACAGTTTTAATTATGAAGGGCCCTGACCACCTTGACTTCAACTTTCTAGGAAAAAGACGGAGACGAGATTTAAACAAAAGAACTTGTTGTCCCGACATAAATGATTTAAGCACTAGACCACTATCGTGCCACCACTTGACTTTCTCCTTATACATTTTGTTGTTTTCATAAGCTTAAAGTCAAAACTCGTCGAGTTCATTCAATTGAAGCATTCTCTTCTTTTCAGCTACATCCAAGTCCAGATTTAACCTCTGCATTTCTCTCATTATCTCTCTTTTCTTGCATCAAAGTCTCACCTTGGCTCCCCACCCTCACACCCTCACCTTCACCATCTTAGGTGGGACTCCTCTCACTCACTTTTGCCAATCCTGAAGAAATGGACTACATTAGATCACTCTTTTCCTCCCCTTTTTCCTGGGAACAACCCAGACTCTCACTCAGTTCACTCCCTTCCCTCAGTCCTAGGAGTGATTGCACTACTACTAAGTCTTCTGCACTTGTAAGAATAGATGAAATTTGAAGCTGTGCAGAGACACCCGGCGGATGAGGAATATCCATCGGGTTAGCAGTTTGACTATCCGACGGATAACTGCTGTTAAGCTTATCCGTCGGGATACAATCACTACTCGATGGATGATAAATATCCATCGGGATAGAAGAAATAATTGAGTTTGGAGTGGAGACTATTGTAGACTCTGTGCAGATTGATAAAAATTTTGGCACAGATGTCTCAATAGTCTCAGAAAGAAATGACAAGTGAGCCAACAAATCATCTAGAAGATGATGCTCACATGCATGGATTTTTGGCTTCTCGAAGAGAGTTAAAGATGGAGAATTTGGAAGTGATGTGTTTATCATGTCAACATCTAATGAGTGTGCGGGAGAATTTGGTGTTTCAGGTGCTTCAATTATAAGAGATTTTGGCTGTGACTCCACAATTATTGGAGCCACATCAACCTGACTTTGAGAAGGTGCAGTGACTGGGTCTTTTGCACCAGTTTGGATAGTGTGTGAGCCGTGTGCATCCCCAAGGGTTTTTGGTTTCTTCTTTCTGGTATAATTTTGGGGTGAGCTTGTGTCCCTTACCCTCTTAGCTTGTGCTCTTGGATGAGAGCTTGTTTCAATGGTAACATCCTTTTGGGAGAATGAAACCAGTAATGAGCTAATATCCTTATTAAGCACTGCAGTTTGTGGAGAAACTGCAGTGTGGCTAGGCTGGGAAACACTCACATCTCCAACCTTATCCTTAGGGCTTCTTTGATTTTCTCCCTTTCCCTCACCTTTCTTGCCCACCTTCACACTCCCCTCTTTAGGTTTGGTGGATTTTACAACTGATTTCTTTTGAAAAAAATCAGAGGGGGCTTTCTTAGCTTTGGATTTAGAAACTTTTGTTGGTTTGGTAGCTTGGGTAGGTAACTATTGGATCATTGACACGGTTGCCATAGCTATACTAGAAATAAAGGAAATTTGTGAGGTTGGAAGAGTGGAGACAGAAGAAATTACCTCACTTACCTGAGGTCTCTCCATTACTGGAAAGTAATATAAGGGAACCTCATTGTGATGGTTTGCTCTGTATAAATCTGCAATGATCCTTCTTTCTTGAACCCAACAATTTAACTTGTTGGTTGGGTTTTCAATCATAATATCTTCAATAAGATGGTTAGCAAGCATCATAAAGAATCTAGCATAATAGACACTTTTACCTCTCTTATTGACCTCTCCTAACTTAAAGCCTAACTCAAACAAAACCAAATCACTGAAATTAAAGTACTTATTAGTAACTAGAATGTAAAGCATGTTAAGCATAAAGATGTTTATAGAGTCAAAGTTACTAATTTTACCAGAAAACACCATAGTTACTACATCACACAGGTAACTCCATTCTTTCCTAAGACACAACCTCCTAATTTCACTTAATTTAGAAGTTGTGAGTGCATAGCCCATGGAATTAAGCATATTAACAATGTCAATGTCTGTGTGTGGGGCAGTTACAGTATTATCTAGAATCTTGAAGCATGCTTTAACAATATCACTATTTATGCAAAACTGCTTACCTTTCAGAGTGAATGTGATGGTCTTGTCTGTCGAGTTGTACACTGCAGTTATCCATATCTCTTTAACAACCTCACAGTAAATGGTGGGTGACTCCAGCATGGCATAGTTGAGTTTGCAGTTCTTCACAAAATCCATCATTTTATGATAGTCACCAGACTGTTGAATCTCCTTGTTCACCAAAGCTGAGAAGTTGTTTTTCTCATAGTTATAACCGGTTTGAGACATGATCTTTACTACAGGTGCCATTATTAGAGATTTGGAATTTGCAGAGAGAGAGTTTGCTTTTGAGAAGAAAGAAATTAGAGCAATTGAATCTTGAGAATGATAAAAGAAATGAATAAAAGTGAATTTGTGTTTATACTATCTCATAAAATAACTGTCAAAAATAATAAAGCAAAATAAAGTAACCAATAAAAATTTCCTAAAATAGCCGTTTAAAAAATAATAAACTGTAAAAATTCCGTCACTTATCCGTCGTGTCATGCTTACAATCTGTAAGTATACTCGATGGATAAAGTTCAGGGAATTAACGACTAGGATTGAGACAATTCGACGGATGAGGATAAATCAGTTATCCGTCGAGATATAAGATATTCCAGAAAAATAATTGATTTTATTGGAAAATTAAATTCCGACGGATGATCAAACTCGATCGATAATGATCATCCGTCGGGATGTAAATTTTGACTTAACCAAAATTTCATCTAAAACAGAAAAATCAATTAAATTTCTAGCTACATAGCAACTTGTAAAAATATCTGAAATAATTCAAGAGAAATTAAGCATACTAATTCACTCACCAACCTTGAAAAAGTGGATTCATCAAGTGGCTTGGTAAATATGTCTGCAAGCTGTTTTCACTTGGAACAAAATGCAGTTCCACAGTACCATTCATCACATGTTCTCTTATGAAGTGGTACTTGATGTCTATGTGCTTTGTTCTTGAATGATGTACTGGATTTTCAGTGATGGCAATTGCACTTGTGTTATCACAGAAAATAGGAATCCTATCCACCTGTAGACCATAGTCCAACAATTGGTTTTTCATCCACAAAATCTGTGCACAGCAACTACAAGCATCAATGTATTTAACTTCAGCTGTAGAAGTAGAAACTGAATTTTGCTTTTTACTGAACCAGGACACAAGCTTGTTTCCTAGAAAATGACGGGTTCCTGTTGTACTTTTTCTGTCTATTTTACAACCTGCATAATCTGAATCTGAATAACTAGTTAGATCAAAACCATAATCTCTAGGGTACCAAATGCCAAGTTTTGGTGTTCCCTTGTGATATCTGAAAATTCTCTTAATAGCCACTAGGTGAGATTCTCTAGGATCAGCCTGAAATCTAGCACAAAGACAAATAGAAAACATTATATCTGGCCTACTAGCTGTTAAGTACAGAAGTGAGCCAACCATGCCCCTATAACTTGAAATATCCACAGACTTTTCAGTAGTGTTTAATTCAAGCTTAGTTGCAGTGGCCATGAGAGTTTTTGCAAATGTGCAATCCATTAGATCAAACTTCTTTAAAAGATCATGACTGTATTTAGTTTGACTAACGAATATTCCATCACTAACTTGCTTAACTTGTAAACCAAGAAAGTAAGTTAGTTCTCCCATCATGCTCATTTCATACTTACTTAGCATCAATTTGGCAAACTTTTTGCAATGTTTTTCATCTGTAGAGCCAAATACAATATCATCTACATAAATTTGAACAAGTATACTAGAGCCATTAACATTTCTAAAGAATAAAGTTTTATCCACAGTACCTCTTGTGAAGTGATTTTCCAAAAGGAACTTTGATAAAGTGTTATACCGGGCTCTAGGTGCTTGCTTTAGTCCATAGAGTGCTTTCAAAAGATAGTAGACATGATTTAGGAAATTTGGATCTTCAAAACTAGGAGGCTGACTTACATAGACTTCCTCCTCCAAATCTCTATTTAGAAAAACACTTTTGACATCCATTTGATAGAACTTGAAATTGGCATGGGCTGCATAGGCTAAGAAGATTCTGATGGCTTCAAGTCTTGTAACATGAGCAAAAGTTTCATCAAAATCTATTCCTTCTTGTTTACAATAGCCCTTAGCAACCAATCTAGCTTTGTTCCTGACCACTATGCCATTTTCATCCATCTTGTTTCTGAATACCCATTTGGTGTCAATTGGATTCTTTCCTTTGGGTCTGGGTACCAGCTTCCATACCTTATTCCTTTCAAATTGGTTTAGCTCCTCCTGCATAGCTAAAATCCAATCAGGATCCAACAAGGCTTCTTCTACCTTCTTTGGTTCTTCCTTAGATAGGAAGCTGCTATATAGACATTCTTCATGAGTTGCTCTCCTTGTTTGAACTCTAGAAGATATATCACCAATGATGAGCTCAAAGGGGTGATCTTTTGTCCATTTTCTTTGTTGAGGTAGATTAGCTCTAGATGAAGAGGCCTCATTGTTGTCATGATGTGTAACTGAGTTTGGATTATTAGAAACTCCCCCTGAGTTTATGGATATTTGATTTGAGAAAGGGGAATTTTGTAAGTGATCTATTCTGACTTTCAGCTTCTTTTGATGACCCGACGGATGGTGCATTTTGAGTTCCGACGGATGAAGCTGATTGTCTCCCGACGGATAAAGCAGATTGTCTCCCGACGGATGAAGCATTTTGCAACTCGACAGATGTTGAGTTTTGTGCTTCATTAGTAGTAGATTTTTCTGTAATATCCTTTGTTATTGTTTCCTGATCACTTTAATCATCACTAACATCACTAACCATCTCTACATTATCAAATTTGAGGCTCTCATGGTAATATCCATCTTGAAGTCCTTCAATCTTTTTATCATCAAACACAACATGTATTGATTTCATAACAATGTTGGTTCTTAGATTGTAGACTCTATATGCTTTACCAATAGCATATCCAACAAAAATTCCTTCATCTTCTTTAGCATCAAACTTTCCATTTTGATCAGTTTAATTTCTCAAGATATAACATTTGCAGCCAAAGACATGAAGAAAATTTAGAGTTGGCTTCTCGTTCTTGAACAATTGATAGGGTGTCATACACTTTGATTGATTAACCAAAAAAATATTATGAGTGTAGCATGCACTATTTATAGCTTCAGCCCGGAAGTATGTTGGTAACTTTGATTCTTCAAGCATTATCCTTGCAGCTTCAATAAGTGATCTGTTCTTTCTTTCCACTACTCTATTTTGTTGTGGAGTTCTTGCTGTTGAAAACTCATGCATAATCCCATTCTCTTCACAAAATGCTCTCATAACAGAATTCTTGAACTCAGTTCCATTGTCACTCCTGATTCTTCTGACTTTGAAATCAGGATGATTGTTGAATTGCCTTATGTGATTGATGAAGATTTCACTAGCCTCATCTTTAGACTTTAGGAAATATGTCCAAGAGAACTTTGAGAAATCATCTACAATTACAAGGCAAAATCTTTTCCTTGAGATGGACAACACATTGACTGGTCCAAACAAATCCATGTGTAGCAATTGTAGAGGTTCTTCAATTGTTGAATCAAGCTTCTTCCTAAATGATGCTTTAATTTGCTTTCCTTTCTGGAAAGCATCGCACAGTCCATCCTTAGAAAACTCCACTTGAGGAATGCCTCTAACCAGTTCTTTCTTGACAAGCTCATTCATGGTCTTGAATTTTAGATGGGATAACTTCTTATGCGACAACCAACTTTCATCTTGACTTTCCTTGCTGAGAAGACAAGTGACAGATTCTACATTAGATGAGTCAAAGTCATCTAGGTACACATTTCCTTTTCTCACTCCAGTGAGAACCACTTTGTTGCTCCTTTTGTTTGTCACAACACATGCTTCTGAATTGAAGGTTACGGAATTGCCTTTATCACAAAGCTGGCTGATACTCAACAAATTGTGCTTGAGACCATCCACTAAGACAACCTCTTCAATGATGACATTGTCTTTAAAAATCAAGCCATATCCCAAAGTATAGCCCTTGCTGTCATCTCCAAAAGTAATACTTGGGCCAGCTCTCTCCTTGAACTTTGTGAGCATGGTAGAATCTCCAGTCATGTGTCTTGAGCAACCGCTATCCAAGTACCACAGATTCTTTCTGTTTCCCTGCACACATCAAAACCAAATCAAGTTGATTTTGATACCCAAGTTTCCTTGGGTCCTGCCTTGTTAGCTTTCTTCTTTTATTTCTTACGTTTGATCTCATTTGACTTGAGAATATCAGATTCATCCTTAGTCATCTGAGTTGGACCTTTGAAACCAGTCATTAAAATAGAATTATCATGCATATTTTGATTAACAGGAAAAGACATGTTGTTTGCAAACATGTTATTCCAATAAGACATGCTAAATGGCATTTGAGGCATACTAAATGCAGCATAATAAGGATTAGGTGCAAATGGCATATTAGAAAATTATGCATTCATATTATGTGCAGACATAGCATTCATAGGCATAGAAGGCATGATATTCATATTGGGAAAAGAAGATGGTACAGATATAGGAGTAGGAATAGCAAGTTTGCAATTAACAGACAGATGGTTAACACTACCACACTTGACACAGATTTTTCTAGGAGCATATTTATCAGGTGTGTAGTTGTGATGTTTGTTAATCCTTACTTTTCCATTTCTATTATTTTTCTTTTTAGTTTTTGTTTTAACCTCAATCTTTTCTACACTGTCATTCAATTGCTTGATAGACAGATGACCAACATTCACTTTCTTCTCCTTCTTCACTTGACTTGATTCTCCTGGAACAAAGTTTTTGGAAACTGATCCATATTTTTCATTTAACTTAGCAAGTTTGGATTTGCTCACAGGTTTGCTCATAGCCGACGGATGAAGAGTTATGTCACTCGACGGATAATCCTTTTGATTATCCGATGGACGACTCTCATCATCCCTCGAGTCCATATCTGTTAGCAATCCTTCAACCAAATTAGATTCCAGCTTCTCCTTACTCTTTTTCCAGGCTGCATCACAAAAGGACTCAATACCTTGAACTTTGGTGATTTGAGCATGAACATCTCTAGATGATTTCCATGCGTTAAGCACCTCCTGTTCTCGTTCAAGTTGCTTCTTCAAAATCTCTTCTTTCTTCAAAGACTAAGTTAATTCCTCCTTAGCAATCTTACATTCTATTCTCAATTTCTCAAATTCAACAAATTGAGACTCTGGCACATTATTCCTCTCACTTAAAAACATATTGTTTTCTTTAATTTTAGCATTTTCCTTAGTGAGAGACTTAAGTGTAACACGCAAATGATATAATTCTGTAGGCATGTCATTAATTGCATCATTACACTCAGCTTTAGATAAATGTGCTAGGTTAGTGGTGATTACCTGATTACTTGAAGAACTTGTTTGTGTTTCATCAGATTTGGCCATTAGGGCTAGATTTACATAGCTGACATCTTCATCCTCATCCAAACCATCTGCTGCCCAGTCATTTTCTTGTGTAATAAAAGCCCTTTCCTTTTGTTTGAGCAACTCAAAATACTTCTGTTTATAATCCACAGGCTCAAACTTCTTCTTGCTAGAATCTGACTTTCTACACTCACTGGCAAAATGCCCTGCCAAGCCACATTTGAAATATTTGAATTTTGATTTATCCACCATGTTTCTATTTGACTTAGCTGCTCCAAAGTTTTTCTTGAACTTGAGCAAGGAAAATCTTCTGGAAAGGAATGCAAGATGTTAATCAATATCATCCATATTATCTTGGCTCAAAGAATCTTCATTTTCAGCTACCAGCCCCTTGCCCTTATTTTCATAGACCTTTGAAGTAGACTCAATAACTTCTACCTTCACCTCTTTCTCTTTCTCCAACTCAGCAACCGGTGCTATGGACCCTCTTTTCTTCTTTCCTTTCTCCATCCTCTCATCTTGCTCTATTTCAAGCTCATAAGTTTTCAGGATGCCATACAGTCTCTCCAAAGTAAACTCCTTGTAATCCTGAAAATTTATCAGTGAGACTGTCATTGGTTTCCATTCATTTGGAAGAGATCTAAGGAACTTGAGATTGGATTCTTTTGTCTGATAGACTCTTCCATGCAACTTCAGAGCATTTAGCAGTTTTTGAAATCTACTAAAAATGTTAGTGAGAGACTTACTATCTTCACAATGAAAGTGCTCATATTGCTGAATTAGCAGCTGCATCTTATTTTCCCTTACTTGCTTAGTACCATCACAGATAATCTGAATTGTGTCCCAAACCTCCTTGGCTGTTTTGCAGTTAATGATGTTATCAAACATATCATCATCAACTCCATTGAATAATATATTCATGGCCTTCTTGTCTTTCCTGACTTGCTCAATATCAGGATCCGACCATTCATGCCTAGGCTTGGGAACATATGGTTCATTGCCTGTTGCAGCTCTCATTGGCACATGAGGACCTCTCTCTATGCAATCCACATAAGCCTCATCTTAATAAAGAAGATGTAGGTGCATCTTCACCTTCCAGTGGTGATAATTGTCTTTGTCCAGAAATGGAATCTTGACTCCAACATCCTTCTTGTTCATCTTGCTGTTTTGTTATTGTAATAACCCCAATTTTTGGAAATTTTTGAAACCCTTATGAATAGTGTTTTTGCTGAATGAGAAAACTTTTCATGCCACACTATGTAGGGGTTCTAATATGGATATTCTGAGATTTTATTAGTACTTTATGTGGTATATAAGTGTATGTAAAGATCGTCAGAATCCAATTATGAACACTTTGATTTTCCCGGAAATACACTAGATACGGAAAAGAATTGAGTATAAGGTAATAGGATAAAAAGGATTTAAATTAAAGGATTATAGGAGAGGATCATAAAAGGAATATAATATATTGAGAAAGGTTAAGGGAACCTAAGTAATAAGATCCCGGGTATGATCCCTCAAACGATAAACGAGAACGAAAGATAAGCGAACCGTAAAACAAATAAGTGACCAAGAGACAAGCTTGTACAAGAAGCCAGGGATTGTGACATCATCAAACCACAAGGTGTGGACAAGTGGGAGCATTATGACATGTGCAAGGTCACATAGGCATGACAAAAAAGGAAGGAGCTGTGGTGGCTTTGTAACCACACAAATTCAAGGGCAACAAGGTAATTAACTAAATCAAACATAAAAACAAGCCAACCAAGCCAAGCAAAATCATTTTTCATCAAAATCAAAAAGCAACCAAGGCATGGTTCATCTATGCTCTCGGCTTTTTACTATTCAAAAGAGCAAGAAATTCAAAATCAAAGATCCAAGCTTCCTAAATTGGTGAGTTAATTCCCTAATCATCTTCATGCTTAGTTAGGGCTATATCATGAGTTTAAGCCATCAATTCCTTCTCCATCTTCTTCATTTAATCAAAGAAGAAGACTATGAATAGTGTTTTCAAGTTTTTAACTTGAAGTTTTTCTTGTTTTCCTTGAAGATCCAAGCATTCTTAAGACTTCTCAAAGCTTCTTAAGGCTTCCTAGCTCCTCCCACCACTTCAAGGAAGGTATACCATCTCCAAACCCTAGATTCCTATATATTATAAGATGATTTTGATTAGTAGGATGATATTGTAGCTTGTTGTTGTGATTAGAGTTTGGGATTTGAAATGGTAGTGAAATGGAATGGTAAATGTTGTGGTTTTGATTAAAAGAACTTAAGTATGATTAAAGTTAAGCTTAGGCATAAGTATGAATGATTAAATTGAATTGGTTGGGGTTTTTATGATGTGATAAGGATGGATGTTGGTTGTATGTTGGATTTGAGGTTGATTTGGAATGGTTTTGAATGGTTTAAAATATTGGAAATCACGTAAACATAGCCGTCGTAACGTCCGATTTTCTTTAGACTGTTTTTGTGCATAACATTAGGACCCGAGAACCCCCTGCTAGATTATGACCATTGCCATGTCTAGATAGCTCATGTTATGAGCTTCGTTTTGGTATGTAGTTCGTTCGATTCCGATGCACGGTTTAGGAGAAACGACCGTTTCAAGTAACGGCGTTTCGCGAACGAAACTTTTCCCCTCGCCTTACTTTGAAACATAGGTTAAAGACCAAAAAGGGTTAATTAATGTATGAAACATTTATGGTAAGTGTGTTAGGCAGTTGGTAAGACACTCGCGAAGGAATCGCTTTAAAACTCATAAGGGTTAAATTATTAAAAATGGTGGAGCCGAGGGTACCCGAGTGACTTAAGCGAATCAGTGAGCGCAAAACAAGCGTTAGAGTCTAAGTTAGTTAAAGTATAGATTTACAAGTGATTTTGGTTTAATCCCAACTTACTTGTTGTTTATAGGATACCAGACTCGTCCCGAGCCTTTTATCACCCCAAGTCGCTCAGGCAAGTTTTCTACCCGTTATACTGTTGTTGTGATGTATATATATGTACTTGCATTATCTTGCGATAGATGCATGTTGGTTAATTAGCAAATGTTGCAATATATTGAAGCATGCTGCTATGATATATATATATATATATGCATGCCTGTTTCGTATTCTTGCCATATATATCTGTTGGTTCAGTTGATAATACCTATGCTAGAGAATAGCAGTAATTTGCATATACCCTTAGTATAGGGACCCAAAAGGTGGAAATATTTTCTAAACCGGGAGTCGAGGATTCCGAGTAGATTTTGTATATATGTATATATATACATATATATTTATATATATATATATGGTTATAGTTTTCAAAACTATTAATCGAATAAGGTTTATTCGATAACTTTATTTTATTTAATGAATATTATTATGAATATTCATTCGAGGGCTTATGACTTCTTTATTTTATTTAATGAATATTATTATGAATATTCATTCGAGGGCTTATGACTTCTTTATTTTATTAAATGAATATTATTTGAATATTTATTTGAGGGCTTATGACTCTTTTATATTATTATTGGATATTACTTGGATATTCATTTGAGGATGTATGACTCATTTATTTTATTTAATGAATATTATTTATAATATTCATTTGAGGTATTATGACTCCGCTTATTACTGAAATATATTCTTTATTTTATTAAAGAATAAGGTGTTAATAATCAAACTTATTTTCGATTATTCAAATAAAGATAATACTTTCATATAAGTGTATCTTGGGTTATTTAATACTCGTTTCAAGTATAAGTTTTAAAACTTCTACTTCAATTATTTTTATAAAGATTATTCTTTATGGGAATATTATTTAAATAATAATATTCAGATATTTTCTAATATATCGGGACTGATTTATTTCATTAAATCAGCTTTACTCCAAACATTCTTAAAAATGTTTTCGAGTCTTCAAAATGATTTTAAAAGTTAGAGCGGATCCCAAAACTCGTTTTCCGATTTAAGATCTTCCTTTCGAAGGAGACTTGAATATTCGCTCAAAATCTTGGGGATCCGGCTCTGTGGTGTATTTTATATTTGCAACATGGTTGCTGTTTTGAGAAAACAATTTGATTACTTGCCCAATGTTCGGGAAGTAAGTCCATCTGATTGAGTCGGCATAAGCGACAGGCCGGGGTACGGTCTATGAAAGTGTAAGTGGCTGGGTGGCAGTCCATCAACGCGTAAGAGGCCGGGTGGCGGTCCAGCACAAGGTCCTTATGTGGCCAGGGTGATGACCGGTGGGGGATTCATCCATCTACTAGTAGAAAAGGTTACTTATTGGTATCTTTGCCTGATCAGCAAGATATCTGGTTTATGCCAAAATTCTTTTCCTTCCAAATTCATTGGATATTGCAACTCTGTTCATACTTTACATGATAGAGGTTTTCAGGAAATGTATGGGAGACATATAAGAATATTTATATATCGGGACTTAATGAAGTATCTCGTAACTTCATTATTTATAATGATATTCAAAGATTGAATCTATTCAAATCTTGTCTTATAGTCTCATCTATGTGATGAACCTTTGAAACTGATTATAACTTGAACGGGGGTAGTTCAAGTAGTATTTGGGAAAGATATAAGTATTCTGGGGTATCTTGTAACTTCATCTTTTAAACTTATATCTAGTTAATGATTGTCTTATGAATGACAAAGATTTTCGGAAAAACGTTGAGACAAGGTTAGATATATGAGATCACCTTGCAACGATATTTTTATATATACAGTTATAAACTGGAACTCTGTGTGTATTATGCATGGAAGAGGACTTCCAAGATTTTGAAAAGTATATATGTATGTATATATACTGAATATTTTGCGACTTCATCGCATTAAGATATCAAACTTGGTCCATTTCTTTTGACCAAGACTTTCATGAGTACTAGGAGAAGGCTCATATATAGTTAATCATTATACATATTATTTTGGTGGGCTTGCTGCTCACCCTTGCTTTATTTCTTCATCACACAACAACAGTTAGGAAAGATGGCCAGACTCCAGCAGACCCAGCGCAAGCACGTGGGAAGCGTCCCGCGTCTTCCCGTTGATGTTGTAGCTGCTATAGCTGCAGAGGTAGATCTATTGTAGATCAGACCATCTACTTTTGAGAATCAATTATGTATAATTATAACTTGTGGCAGATAATGGCAATTAACTGTAAATTTATCAAGAAATCATTTTGGGTTGTAATAACTTTTAAATTGTGGATTCAAAGACTTGTACTTATTTAAATTTCATCTCTGAGACTATAACGGGTTGTGGTGTGTGTTAGTGTGGGGTCACAGCATAAGGTTATTATTATTAATTAAGTGAAGTGATATTGTGGAAAGAAAGACCGTGATGACCCGGATCCCCGACCCCGGATCTGGGGGTGTTACAGAAATGGTATCAGGGCTAAGCGTTATAAACCTCAGAGATGATGTGACGTTAAGATAATAAGTTCACTAAGATAATAAGAACTCTTGCCAAGTTCATAGTCGGGCTACCTAACATAGTACTGACAGTTAAAACCCTTTTGGGAACCCGTATAAATATCGTGATAGAAGCGTAGTTCGTTATCGTAGATGGTAGCGGGACTCCGAACCCTGAGGTTGAGGAGCAACAGCGCGATGATGTTTATTACTAATTGGAGATCAGATTGTGGATCCGATAGAGTGTCCTAATGCAGGACCGGATGATGTTGATATTGAGAATGTAGCGGTTGAGGATGTTGTCCTAGAAGGGATAGTTGCTGAGAAGGATCCCATGGAGGATCCTGACAAGAATGAATAAAGGACCACTGATGATTTGATGACCATGGTTAGGTCGACTACCAGAGGTAGGATTGGTCGGTCACTACCGGAGGTTCGTTCAAGTTGTAAAGATAGTAGCCCCTTTAACGCGGCTTACTCGTAAGACTGAGAAGTTCGAATGGACAGAGAAATGTGAGAACAGCTTTCAAGAACTGAAGCAGAGGTTGGTGATGGCCCCTATGTTGGCGTTGCCAGATGGAAAAGGAGATTTTGTGAAGTGTAGTGACGCTTCGCACAAGGGCTTAGGGTGCGTGCTTATGCAGCACGGTAAGGTAATCGCGTACATGTAAAGACAATTAAGGTAATATGAAATTCGATATCCCCGCTCATGAGCTTAGGCTCGTGGCAATAGTTTTACCCTAAGGATTGGAAGCACTACTTGTATGGAGAGAAGTGCGAGAATTACCTAAGCCATAAGTGCTCTAGTACATTTTCACGTAGAAAGAGCTCAACATATGCCAGAGGAGGCAGTTAGAGCTAATCAAGAATAATGATTGGGAGATTCTTTATCATTCGGGGAAAGCCAATATGGTGGCTGATGCCCTTAGTAAAAAGGAGAGACTCAAGATGATAATGTCTTTTGGAGAGTTTATAAGAGATTTTGAGAAAATGGAAATAGAAGTGAAGGTAACTGGAGCCGGTACCGAAAAGCTGTTTGAGATTGCAATACAGCCCGAATTATTGGAAAAGATCATATTGTGCCAGAAAAAGTTATGAATGAAGGCAGGGAGCCAACAATTAGATAAAAGATTGATATCGAGAAAGATGATAAGGGAATAATGAGGTATTCCTATAGAATTTGGGTTCCGAAAGTTCAAGAGCGTAAGGATGAGAACTTAGATGAGAGCCATAGTTTGAGGAATAAGATTTAGAGTACACCCTGAACGTGATAGTCAGGGAGGTCGCCATCAAGATAGAAGGAACCCATGACATAATGGAGTGGAAAATAAGGATTTTAAATTAAAAGATGACCCCAATTATGGGGAGTAGGATGAAACATTTCATACTAAGGAAACAGAAAGTCGAGTAAGGAAAGGAGACCCGAGACGGTACTCCTATACGGCAATTCATGGACCTGTCTAAAAAGAACTTAGACTATTATCCCCAACCACCACCCTGAGGAGACAGTGCGGTGAGAAATTCTTTCAGGACCTTTAAGTCGCTAAGCTCTCAGAGTTCCATGGAACAAGCTGACTATAGAGGAATCATTTGAGATTCTAAATGATTGACGAACCACAAAGGACTGTTTTTGTCACTTACCCTCCTAAGAGAGAGGCCACCCACTGGTGAAAGACCAAGAAAGGCACGGAGCCAGAGGTTATGATAAACTGATTAAAGTTCAGCCAATTGTTTTCGGGAAAGTAATTCCCAAGGTTATGGAAAGAGTGTAAAAGCTTTAGAGCCAGAACAAAGGTAGACGAGTATGATGAATTGTGAATCTAAGTTGTAAAAGTTATCAAGATTCGTTCTGAGGACACGAATCCAGAATGACGGGATGTTTGAAATCAATGCTTAAGTTGTGTTGGTTCATGAAATAATGATAAGAGAAAGGAAAATAAAAAGAAACTGAAGTGGAAAGGAATATAAAGGCAATAGAGTTTGAGGAATGATAAGGGAGTTGGGTATGAGGAAACCCTAAACACTCGTAGCAATAGAAATAGAAAAGTATGCATTCGTCAGGATGAAGGTGATTCACCATAAGTTAAAATTGATGGTTGAGGGCATAAGAGATACATATAGTTATCCCCTGTAAGTTGAGAGGATTCGAGGAAACCTTGAGATAATTCGAAGGATAAATAATGAGACGCGGATAGACTAAGGGGATAAGGAAGTAAGAAATTAGGAAAAATTGGATGAAGGAAATGACCTTCAAGAAGGTGAAATGTAAGACCGGTGGCTTGATACCCAGAAAGGGAGACGCCAGGTATGAGAGATATCCCAACATTGAGATGACTGTTGAGATAAACAACAAAAGTAAATAAGGAATTATTAAGAAGAGGTTCACGTTGAACATGACCAATATCTTCCAGAACATCCATGTTATCATTACCAAATCAGGAAAGAAAAGCGGATGACCATTGTTATCTTTTGGAGGCCATATGGATTGACCTCAATTTGAATAAGGATGCTATTATGAAGTTAGGTATAGACTATCAAGGTGGGAATGATGAATAAGATAATCTATCAAGGATATATGACTTGATTGATCCATGGAAGGATGCATGTACCTTTTTAAAGGTGGAATTAAGAATAGAACATCGGTAACTTAAAATGAATCCTAGGGGAATGCATAAAGGTTGGCATTTCACCCTTAATAGGGACAGTATGAGTTTTGACAGGATGAATTGGAAAGGATTAAGGTAATACCAACCTTTAAGAATCAGTGGAGAATTTTTTCAGAAGTATATAGACAATGGTTCTAGTAGTAGTAAATGGTATTTTGATATGCCCTGTATCTAAGGAATACAGGAGGAACGATTCAAGGATAACCCTAGAGGTTTTACAAGGAGAAAGGTAATATTCAAAATTTTCAAGAATAGAAATGTTGATAAAGGAAATATAACGTAATTATATTGATGCCAAGTGAGGCACGTGTTAAACCACGAGAAGGTATGGATCGAACCAGTAATGGTCAAAATTGTTCAGGGCAATTAGGACTTAAGATAGAAGATGCTCTAAGTATAATTGAGAGTCAGTCATGACAGTGATTAACCTCTAAAGACTGAGGCAATAACTTATGGAAAAATGGTGATTTTTTTTTACTCATCAGATTTTAAGGAAAACATCTTCACATAAGCTGTGATTGAAATGAGGTAGAAAATTATTTGGAGGTGGTTAAAATGACATTGACTATAAGGAAATTGTACTATCAGGAAAGGCCAAAGAGGTGGCCGACACTTTAAAGGTAAGTGGATAATTATAGGCGCGTGTGCCAAAAGAATACAGCGATGATGGTTAAAAATGTGAAGGTTGAATTATGGTTTGGAAGATTGACATTCCTTCTGATGACTGTGCAATACCCAACCGTAATAGTAGTTGGTAAAAGTTTAATTCATATAATCGCCATGAACGGGCTATCTATCTTAGGAGGTCCTATCTTGGGATAAGCCAGGACCATGTTTCCAAAAGGACTAGACGAACCTTTGAGTTAAGTCTTCTATTTAAGGCATATGATTAAGAATGGTATTAACCTGCTATCGTTGCTTTGATTGAAACTCTTCTGCAATTTTATCTGCTTCATGTCATGAAAGTACGTCAGAGTTTGGAGTGTTCTTCATGAATTGTGATTGGTGGTTATGTTAACTCCTTAGAAGGATTTGATATGACATGTATGGACTCCGTATGGTTAGCTATTAAGACTTCATGGAAAATGAATGACTACAGTAGGTCAGTGGTGGACCATAGTAAGGCAGCAATGATTCTGCGAGGATTGAGCTGATTACAACCGTGAGAGTTGTATTGGAATGGGTGTTGAGATTGAGTACCACTAATCGGGTCGTGGTAGTGTATAAGTTATCATTGATAGACTAATTAAGTAGAGTATCTACCTATTGTATATTTATTCTTTCTTATCATAAGAGATTCGTATTATTATATGAGGAAGGTTGCGGTGCAAGCATAGAACTCTAGTAACGGTGATGTCTAAAATGAGATCCCAGGTTCGATTTTCGAAATCGAGGGAGTTTCAAAGGTGATTGTGTATAAGCTCGAGGAAGAGCATGGGTCCATAGAATGATGGACGGAATAGAAATATTTAGGCATGGGAAATACGATGCTATAATACTTGATGTTGATATAAATACTCATATGTTTCGTTCTCCTATGACAAACCTCTATAGTTCAGAGGTAGGTTCCAAGCCAGATATTTTGTGGCAGTATATTTTTTTTTATATATAAAATTCTCTTCAGTTCGTTCTTTTCTCATCTTTTCATTTCATGTAAGTTGAGAAGAACAACCCTTCCAGAAGGGGAGGTATTGCCGAATGACTGTCTATCTGTGTGATAGAAGCCTAGTAGGATACCAACTATTGTTTAATTGCTTGTCAAGTACTAAAGGCTGGCCACCTTCTGTACTAACTATGCGAGATAACAAGTGTTCATGCTCATAGTGATCTCTCAATAAATTCTTTTACTTCTATATGAAGGATTAAGCTTTCGAAAATAGAAACAGCTGAAAAAGGAGTAGTAAAGTTATGGTGGTATTCAGAATGGGAACACATTCGTAATACTAAGGTTGACGTGGTTATTAAAAGGTTATAGAACGCTAACGAGCAAAAGTATAACCAGTATAATATTAGGAACAGAAGGTAGTAGCGATTACGAACTCGAAAAGAATGGGTATTGAGAAGCAGAAGCTCTAATGCTAAAAGCTATAATGAGAGTCTGTGCAATAGACTTGAACGAAATTGGAATGATCACTTAACACGGATTGAGTTTTCTTACGACAATAGATCATTTGTCATTATCGAGATGTCGCCTTATGAGATCCTTGAGGGAAGACAATGTCGATCTCCCTTATGTTAGGATGAAGTTGTAGAGCGCAAGATGCTCGGATCCGCAGTAGTCCAAAGGACCAAGGATATGATAGATCTAATCAGAGGACGGCTGGTAGTAGCCCAAGATGGACATGACACGAAAGGACAAAGAGTATGAAATAGGGGACCTAGTAATGTTATAGGTATCCCTTGGAAAGGATTGATGAGGTTCGGAAAGAAAGGAAAGCTAAGTCTACAATTTGTTGGACCCTTGGATATATTAAGACGTTTGGGAAGTTAGCAAATGAGCTAGCCCTAACCCCGATCATGTAGCAGGTCGTAACGTGTTTCACGTATCAATGTTAAGGAAGTGTAATTCAGATGCCAGATAAATAGAGGCATATGAGCGCATAGATATGCAACCCGACGTAACCTATATGGAGCAACCAGGAAGGGTTATAGAGTGAAAAGGGACAAGTGCTTAGGGGAAGGATTATCAAACTAGGCAGAGTTTGGTGGCAGGACCACAATATGGGAAAATTTACTCGAGAGTTAGAAAGTGTAATGCTAAGAAAGTATCCCCATTTGTTTTCTATTTGATTCCGGTACGGAATCCTTTTAAGGAGGGGAGACTGTAATAACCCCAATTTTTGGAAATTTTTGAAACCCTTATGAATAGTGTTTTTGCTGAATGAGAAAACTTTTCATGCCACACTATGTAGGGGTTCTGATATGGATATTCTGAGATTTTATTAGTACTTTATGTGGTATATAAGTGTATGTAAAGATCGTCAGAATCCAATTACGAACACTTTGATTTTCCCGGAAATCCACTAGATACGGAAAAGAATTGAGTATAAGGTAATAGGATAAAAAGGATTTAAATTAAAGGATTATAGGAGAGGATCCTAAAAGGAATATAATATATTGAGAAAGGTTAAGGGAACCTAAGTAATAAGATCCCGGGTATGATCCCTCAAACGATAAACGAGAACGAAAGATAAGCGAACCGTAAAACAAATAAGTGACCAAGAGACAAGCTTGTACAAGAAGCCAGGGATTGTGACATCATCAAACCACAAGGTGTGGACAAGTGGGAGCATTATGACATGTGCAAGGTGACATAGGCATGACAAAAAAGGAAGGAGGTGTGGTGGCTTTGTAACCACACAAATTCAAGGGCAACAAGGTAATTAACTAAATCAAACACAAAAACAAGCCAACCAAGCCAAGCAAAATCATTTTTCATCAAAATCAAAAAGCAACCAAGGCATGGTTCATCTTTGCTCTCGGCTTTTTACTATTCAAAAGAGCAAGAAATTCAAAATCAAAGATCCAAGCTTCCTAAATTGGTGAGTTAATTCCCTAATCATCTTCATGCTTAGTTAGGGCTATATCATGAGTTTAAGCCATCAATTCCTTCTCCATCTTCTTCATTTAATCAAAGAAGAAGACTATGAATAGTGTTTTCAAGTTTTTAACTTGAAGTTTTTCTTGTTTTCCTTGAAGATCCAAGCATTCTTAAGACTTCTCAAAGCTTCTTAAGGCTTCCTAGCTCCTCCCACCACTTCAAGGAAGGTATACCATCTCCAAACCCTAGATTCCTATATATTATAAGATGATTTTGATTAGTAGGATGATATTGTAGCTTGTTGTTGTGATTAGAGTTTGGGATTTGAAATGGTAGTGAAATGGAATGGTAAATGTTGTGGTTTTGATTAAAAGAACTTAAGTATGATTAAAGTTAAGCTTAGGCATAAGTATGAATGATTAAATTGAATTGGTTGGGGTTGTTATGATGTGATAAGGATGGATGTTGGTTGTATGTTGGATTTGAGGTTGATTTGGAATGGTTTGAATGGTTTAAAATATTGGAAATCGCGTAAACATAGCCGTCGTAACGTCCGATTTTCTTTAGACTGTTTTTGTGCATAACATTAGGACCCGAGAACCCCCTGCTAGATTATGACCATTGCCATGTCTAGATAGCTCATGTTACGAGCTTCGTTTTGGTATGTAGTTCGTTCGATTCCGATGCACGGTTTAGGAGAAACGACCGTTTCAAGTAACGGCATTTCGCGAACGAAACTTTTCCCCTCGCCTTACTTTGAAACATAGGTTAAAGACCAAAAAGGGTTAATTAATGTATGAAACATTTATGGTAAGTGTGTTAGGAAGTTGGTAAGACACTCGCGAAGGAATCGCTTTAAAACTCGTAAAGGTTAAATTATTAAAAATGGTGGAGCTGAGGGTACCCGAGTGACTTAAGCGAATCAGTGAGCGCAAAACAAGCGTTAGAGTCTAAGTTAGTTAAAGTATAGATTTACAAGTGATTTTGGTTTAATCCCAACTTACTTGTTGTTTATAGGATACCAGACTCGTCCCGAGCCTTTATCACCCCAAGTCGCTCAGACAAGTTTTCTACCCGTTATACTGTTGTTGTGATGTATATATATGTACTTGCATTATCTTGCGATAGATGCATGTTGGTTAATTAGCAAATGTTGCAATATATTGAAGCATGCTGCTATGATATATATATATATATATGCATGCCTGTTTCGTATTCTTGCCATATATATTTGTTGGTTCAGTTGATAATACCTATGCTAGAGAATAGCAGTAATTTGCATATACCCTTAGTATAGGGACCCAAAAGGTGGAAATATTTTCTAAACCGGGAGTCGAGGATTCCGAGTAGATTTTGTATATATGTATATATATACATATATATTTATATATATATATATATGGTTATAGTTTTCAAAACTATTAATCGAATAAGGTTTATTCGATAATTTTATTTTATTTAATGAATATTATTATGAATATTCATTCGAGGGCTTATGACTTCTTTATTTTATTTAATGAATATTATTATGAATATTCATTCGAGGGCTTATGACTTCTTTATTTTATTAAATGAATATTATTTGAATATTCATTCGAGGGCTTATGACTCTTTTATATTATTATTGGATATTACTTGGATATTCATTTGAGGATGTATGACTCCTTTATTTTATTTAATGAATATTATTTATAATATTCATTTGAGGTATTATGACTCCGCTTATTACTGAAATATATTCTTTATTTTATTAAAGAATAAGGTGTTAATAATCAAACTTATTTTCGATTATTCAAATAAAGATAATACTTTCATATAAGTGTATCTTGGGTTATTTAATACTCGTTTCAGTATAAGTTTTAAAACTTCTACTTCAATTATTTTTATAAAGATTATTCTTTATGGGAATATTATTTAAATAATAATATTCAGATATTTTCTAATATATCGGGACTGATTTATTTCATTAAATCAGCTTTACTCCAAACATTCTTAAAAATGTTTCGAGTCTTCAAATGATTTTAAAAGTTAGAGCGGATCCCAAAACTCGTTTTCCGATTTAAGATCTTCCTTTCGAAGGAGACTTGAATATTCGCTCAAAATCTTGGGGATCCGGCTCTGTGGTGTATTTTATATTCGTAACATGGTTGCTGTTTTGAGAAAACAATTTGATTACTTGCCCAATATTCGGGAAGTAAGTCCATCTGATTGAGTCGGCATAAGCGACAGGCCGGGGTACGGTCTATGAAAGTGTAAGTGGCTGGGTGGCAGTCCATCAACGCGTAAGAGGCCGGGTGGCGGTCCAGCACAAGGTCCTTATGTGGCCAGGGTGATGACCGGTGGGGGATTCATCGATCTACTAGTAGAAAAGGTTACTTATTGGTATATTTGCCTGATCAGCAAGATATCTGGTTTATGCCAAAATTCTTTTCCTTCCAAATTCATTGGATATTGTAACTCTGTTCATACTTTACATGACAGAGGTTTTCAGGAAATGTATGGGAGATATATAAGAATATTTATATATCGGGACTTAATGAAGTATCTCGTAACTTCATTATTTATAATGATATTCAAAGATTGAATCTATTCAAATCTTGTCTTATAGTCTCATCTATGTGATGAACCTTTGAAACTGATTATAACTTGAACGGGGGTAGTTCAAGTAGTATTTGGGAAAGATATAAGTATTCTGGGGTATCTTGTAACTTCATCTTTTAAACTTATATCTAGTTAATGATTGTCTTATGAATGACAAAGATTTTGAAAAGTATATATGTATGTATATATACTGAATATTTTGCGACTTCATCGCATTAAGATATCAAACTTGGTCCATTTCTTTTGACCAAGACTTTCATGAGTACTAGGAGAAGGCTCATATATAGTTAATCATTATACATATTATTTTGGTGGGCTTGCTGCTCACTCTTGCTTTATTTCTTCATCACACAACAACAGTTAGGAAAGATGGCCAGACTCCAGCAGACCCAGCGCAAGCGCGTGGGAAGCGTCCCGCGTCTTCCCGTTGATGTTGTAGCTGCTATAGCTGCAGAGGTAGATCTATTGTAGATCAGACCATCTACTTTTGAGAATCAATTATGTATAATTATAACTTGTGGCAGATAATGGCAATTAACTGTAATTTATCAAGAAATCATTTTGGGTTGTAATAACTTTTAAATTGTGGATTCAAAGACTTGTACTATTTAAATTTCATCTCTGAGACTATAACGGTTGTGGTGTGT